>NC_060273.1:9564429-9629424 GCF_021613505.1 Equus quagga | reverse complement strand
GCGGCCGGGGCGTCCTCGGCGGGCCGGCTCCGCCGCGGGCTGCGCGGCGCCTCGCTCATGGCGCGCCGGCGGCCCGAGCTGCTGTGCGGGGCCGTGGCGCTCGGCTGCGCGCTGCTGCTCGCCCTCAAGTTCACCTGCAGGTGAGCGGCCCGGGGCTCCCCGCCTGCGGCCAGGCCCGCCCTGTCCCCTCTCCCCGGCCGGCCGGCCACGTGCGGGCTTCGGGTGCCCCTCGGAGGTGGGCCGGGGTCCGGGCTGCCCATCCCCTGCCGGGGGGATCGGGGTGCACCTGTCGCGGCTGCCCGGGCGGTGCGACCCTCCCTGATCACCCGTTTCGTGGTCCTCCTGCCTCGAATGTGGCATTCAGAGCCCCAGACTCAACGATGATCTCTCGGCTCCTGCTATCCAGCCGAGCAGCGAAGATCCGTAACAGTCCCCGCTCTCCCTTCCCGCGGGTGGCACGGGCGGTCAGTAGGTAAACAAGCGGTTTTTTAAAAGGGCTTCGGTGAGTGCTGTGCGGGGACGAGGAGCGAGGCGGGTGGGGCAGAAAGGCCTTCCTAAAGGAGGCGACATGGAAGCTCACGCAGGAAAGGGAGAGGACCAGCCCTGGGAAGATCTGGGGGAAGTGTGTCCAAGGTGGAGGGCACAGCGAGTGCAAAGGTCCTGAGGCTGGCTAAGCTGGGGTTTTTCCTGCAACCAGAAAGGCCTGGAGCATAGTGAGCAGGAAAAATGAGAGCTAATGTGCCTCTCTTTGGGAGAGCACACAAATGCAAAATTTGCTTTAAATTTCAGGAGTCCTTTATGGCCTCCTAAATCCCCAGTGTGTCTCCTGGGACTCCAATTGATAAGTCTCTGTTGCCACGGACAGGCATATTGGCCAAGAGGAAGATTGCAACTCGAAACATTTTCATTGAGTGTGTTAGGCGTGATACGTAGCCAGTGTTGTCAAGGACATGTCAAAGGATTCGAGATTTTAGTGGAAAGAGAACAAATTACAATAACTACCGTTGAGCATTTGTCATGTGCCGGGTGCCATACTTCCAGCAGGGTTTCTCAGCGTTGGCACTGTTGGGGGCTGTCCTGGTCGTTGTAGGATGTTTGGCAGCATCCCTGGCTTGTACCTACTGGATGCCAGTAGCACACACTTCGAGATGAGGCAATCAAAGATGTCTCTAGGCTGTGCTCACTGTCCCCTGGGGAACAAAATTGCCTGTTTAAGAACTGCAGCTTGCCTGAATGCATTTGTTCATTTAACACATAACTGAGAGCCTAGCACAGATCATTTAAATCTCAATCCTGTAAAGTCTGGATCTGCTTTTATCCCTCCTAATTTAGAGACGGAGGGGTTGAACTTTGGTCCTGTTACAAAACTTGCCCAGATCACACCCACCTGTTAAGTGATGGAGCTTGAATTTGCATCCTACAGTGTCAGGTTCTAGGCTCTTAACCTTGCTCTTTATCATGTGCTGCCCAAGAGAAATATACGAAGTGTTGTACAACGTAGACTATTGCAAGGTGGTATTTGGGTTCAAATTAGGAAGAGAGGTTTCCCCCCTCCAAGGGTGGGGAGCTTACTTATATCAGTTTGTCTGTCCATCTA
Source organism: Equus quagga (assembly GCF_021613505.1). Classification (NCBI taxonomy): domain Eukaryota; kingdom Metazoa; phylum Chordata; class Mammalia; order Perissodactyla; family Equidae; genus Equus; species Equus quagga. The sequence goes on along the minus strand of NC_060273.1, from coordinate 9,627,827 downwards.
TACAAATAATGCTTAGTGTTCATTCTGAGAGAACGTGACCTCGTAGATATGAAAGTCCTTCGAGATTTCGGGAAGAAGGAAGAGTGTCAATCCAGTTACTAGAGCCCGCAGCGCAGGATCCCCACCTGCTTCAGGCGAGGAGTGAGCCAGTGAGCGGCTGCCTGCCTGTCCGGCTCCTTTCTGCGTCCCTGGCAAACTTGACAGTCTTTTAATAGACTCAGGTTGATTTTTTTTAGTCTTGCTTGATTGAATGGTGTCATGATACTATTTTATCGCTGTGCCACTGCCTCTAACGTTTCTGGTCCCCTGTTCTTATTTTACTTTTAAGATCTTCACGTTAATGAGGACAGAGGCTTAAGGGAGAGTAGGATTTTTTTTTTTTAATTTAATTTGTATTAATAGCTTCAGGCCTGAAATAAGTGACAACCCACTTCAGTGTCTGTTGCTTACCTGGATTCAAACCAGAGAGTATAAGACAGGTTGATTTGGGGTTGAAACACAATAATTGTGCATGTCCGGGCATTTAATTTCTATCCTACCTGCCTTTCTGTGCATTGAAGCTCCATGCTTCAATGACTCCATCCTGATCACTTGCCTTTTACCCTGGTTTGGAGGGAAAAATTGTGTGTGTGTGTATCTATATATGTACGTATATGTGTATTCATTTTGCTGTATTGCGTTTTGTAATTTCAGAGCTGCCTCAGAGCCTGTTCAGGAGGAGGGGTAGGGTCTGAATCTCGTGTAAAAATTGGGAGTTGCAGCAGGCCTGTCTTGTTTGCAGCCAGCTCTCACAGTTCTTTGTACCCGAGACTTCGACTTCAAAGCTGCAGGAAATCTTTGATTTAGCTATAGTTCCCCACAAACGGTTAGCAAATGTAAGAGTTAAATGGAAGCTTGGGAGTGTTTCTGGTGGAGCAGAGGCATGTGTTTCTCTTCCCCGGCTGCTGTTTGCTTCTGGGTAGGCCACGTGTTTGATCTGGCTGTTTACTTTAGGAGCCGCTCTGAACACGCAGAACAGCAGTGCCAAGCTGACGATCACCTTTCGGGGCTGTCACACACCTGTGTTTTCCCTCGGAGTCGTGCTTTGACACTTCCCACGCAGGATCAATAGTAGGAAAACAGTACCGCCAAAGCGCAGAATTTTGGAGCTTGTGAACGTGTGTCCCTTATTCCTTCCTCACCGCTGCATGGCTGCCTTCTTGTCCTTCAGGTCTCAGTTCCAAAGATACCCCTCTGACTGCCACCGCATCCGAGGAGCTTCCGTGTCCCCTGTCACCGCTGTTGAAGGCTCCACATCGCAGCAATCACTTTGTGCGTTTTTGTCATCGTTGTTTACCTGTCTTCTTCCCCGAGACAGTAAGCCTTTGAGCATATCGTGCTCGCTGCCATAGCCGCGGTCCCTATGGTTCGGTGCCTGAAACACGGTAGCATTGGCTCAGTGGACATTTTTTGAATTAGTGTGTTAAGTGACTGAGTTTTTCAGGTATTGTAGATATTTTACATAGACAAAGCTCCCTGAGTGAGGGATTAAAATGTTAGTTTGACTGAATAAATAGGAGATTTGTTCCAGCTTTTAATACCACTACTTTGTGATGTTAATGGCTTTTGGTTAAAGTAGGAAAGTGATATTTTTAAAACTGTCTTCTTAATTCTTGAAGCCAGCACCTAGATGCAGGGGAGAGTGTGGGCCTCTGTCCCCCGTACTAAATGACCCAAGGCTCTTAGAGTAGCTTAGTTCTTGGGTGTTTTTTTCTTTGCTTGTTTTTGAGGAAGATTAGCCCTGAGCTAACATCTGCTGCCAAGCCTCCTCTTTTTGCTGAGGAAGACTTGCCCTGAGCTAACATCGGTGCCCATCTGCCTCTACTTTATATGTAGGACACCTGCCACAGCATGGCTGGACAAACAGTGTGTAGGTCCGCACCCAGGATCCGAACCAGCGAACCCTGAGCTGCTGAAGTAGAACGTGCGAACTTAACCACTGCGCCACCAGGCTGGTCCCAGGTCTTGGGTGTTTTTATGTTTTCTTTTTTGATTCTAATATTTGGCTGACTGCTGCACGTCTCAGAGCTGGCAGCACCTTCCTTCGTGTTCCTCCTTCCTGCTCCTTTGCTATTTTCTGAGAAACCAGATTATCAAGTTCATTTGAACACACGTAGAGTTAGGATGTAATTAGGTGGCCTTTAGAGTCATCCCTCATAAAGGAATGGGCCTTCTGACGCGTGGATTCTTTCAGACTGTCCTTGATGATATACGTCTGTGTGTTTATATTTAATTTGCTTTCACATATGTTCAGATGAAGTAAGCAGGGTGGGTTTGTTCATTTCACAAGTTATTGAACTTCAGAGTACCTGGAACTGCTAGACAGTGAGGATCTAGCTGAAAAAGATCGCCAGGCTCCTTGCCCCCATGGCGTTAGTGATGTGGTAGAGTAGATAGATAATGAACAGGTAAAATAAGTAAGTTACAGATTGTGGTTGAGGGCCACGAAGGTAACTGACAGGGAGATGAGGGGAAGAATGAGGGGCTGCCTGCTTCGGGGAGAGTCATCAGAGCGAGCCTCGCCTGGGAGCTCACGCTGGGCAGGCTTGATTCTCGTCAGCTTCACCGGGGTGTAATTTACCGTCAGGAAAATTCTCACATTGTACACGTACGGATCGATGACTTGACAAAGGTGACCACTTCTCCATTTGCTCAATCAAGATATGGAACGTTGCCTCTTTCCAGACAATTTCCCCAGTTCCCCTCTGCAGTCAGTCCCCCTGCCCACTCCCCGCTCTAGGCAATCAGATGTGACTGACTGCATTATAGGTTTAGTTTTGCCTGTTTTGGACTTTCATGTAAATGCATTCATGTTATATGTATTCTTTAGTGTCCGCCTTCCTTCCCTCAGTCTGAGCGAGCTCCCTGGTGGCTCTGGAGCCTGGGCATCAGTGGCTCCTGTGGAGAGCATGGCCGCAGAGAGAAGGGTGGGGTCTTTTGGGTGTGGAGGAAGCATATGGATTTTTCAGACATCCTCCTCGGCTCCCCGCTGCCCTGCCACCCACGCCTGAGAGAGGATTAGAGAATCATTGTCCAGGAGCTGTCCGTGTCTTGCGTCCTCAGCCAAATGTTGCCTTAGCACAGGATGTTACTTTTTTACTCTAGCACGGCGTTTGAGGAGCTCCATTTTCTTATTCAAGAGAAGATTCCTCTTTTAAACTTCGTTCTCCTTCCACACAGAGCTGTTGTCAGAAGAGGATAAACTAAGCAATCTTGTTTGTGTTCGCTCTCTTTTAGTCGAGCAAAAGATGTGATCATCCCAGCAAAGCCGCCCGTCAGCTTTTTCTCCTCGAGGTCTCCGGTTCTCGACCTCTTCCAGGGGCAGCTGGACTACGCGGAGCGCGTGCGCCGGGACTCGGAGGTGGTGCTGCTGTTCTTCTACGCCCCGTGGTGCGGGCAGTCCATCGCGGCCAGGGCGGAAGTGGAGCAAGCAGCGAGGCAGCTTTCAGACCAGGTAATGCCGACGGTCGCCGAAGAATCAGGTGGCTGGCAGTCCCTGTGTGCGGGGCCCATTCCCCAGAGAGACGGCTTCCCCAGCTGGCTGATTTTGCCAAGGTGGAGGCCAGGAGCCTTGCTTTGTAAATTGTAAAGCCTTCTATAAAGAAACAAAGGATTGCTGGTTGTCGTGGTCATAGTCGCTGAGAGGCCGGAACAGGAGCAGATTCTGTGTCTGGCCACGCGGGCCGTGCTCGTCTCCGAGTGCCGCTCTGTTTGGTTTCAACGCTGAAGGAGGAGGGGTGCTGAGAATCCCGGCTGAATATCCATTTGATATTTGCTGATAATTATTTTATGTAAGCGAAATTGATGTATCATGACTATAGTGTAACAGGCTGACCTTTGAAATACTTGGACCAGAACTAGATTCAACTAATGTTTTTTTTTTTTATAAGATTGGCGCCTGAGCTAACATCTGTTGCCAATCTGTTTTTTTTTTCCTGCTTTACCTTCCCAAATCCCCCCAGTACATAGTTGCACGTCTTAGTTGTGGGTCCTTCTAGTTGTGGCACTTGGGACGCTGCCTCAGCGTGGCCTGATGAGCGGTGCCATGTCCGCGCCCAGAATCCAAACCAGTGAAATCCCGGGCCGCCGACGCGGAGCATGTGAACTTAACCACTTGGCCACAGGGCCGGCCCTAGATTCAACTAATATTTAATGACTGCCACTTTTGTGCTAAATAAGAGGGATCTATCGGCAAATGAGTCATCTGTATGGCCCAGTGGATCCCAGTCGCCCTCTATAAAACAAGTATTCCATGATGTCCCTCTTTCTGTCCTGAAAAGGAATTCGTAGGTGATGAAACTTTCCTACGCATATAATTTCAAATAGTCAATCTAATGCACTAATTATAACATAAGGGTAGGAAAAAAAAGAAAACAACGTATACTTCAATCCCATGTGTTTCAGTTTATAAATACTTGGGCAGAATAGGTCCTTGTACATTTATATAGAAATAGTGTGAATGGGCCGGTTCCAAATGCAGACCAATAAAGCTGTGATGTCTTGGTGACTCAGATGCCACTGGGGCATTGCTGTCAGTGATTTGATTTTTCTAAATGGTGAACAGCTCTTGGTAAAGTTCTGAACCAAAGAAAGTACTTTCTGCCCTCAGTTTACACAGAAGTTGCCTTCCTGAGAAATTGAGTGAATGTGAAAGCCATGCTCTGGATTCACGTATAAAATGGAGTCAGATTCTGGGCTTGGATAATAGCAAACAAGTTTTCCCTAACATCCGTGCCGGGCAGGACATTTAACACTGCTCTGGGAGGAGACAATGCCTTGTCCCTGGGCAGAGCCGTCTGAGCATTGCAGGGGTCTGCCTCAGCGCCTGCCCACAGCGTGCCCTGCCGCTTCCCCCCCGTCATTGCAGCCAGCAGAAGGCACCCCACAGATTTCTGAGAGGCTGCGGAGAACCACTGATGAGAGGTAACTGCACGCAGCTGAGTTCCAGAAGTTCTTTTAGAGCTCCCACTTGGTTTTTCTTAGAAACAAAGTTATAAATGGTGGCTAGGCTTCCTGCCCAGCCTAGCATGGCCTTTTTAACTGTTGTATATCCCTGAACTATAACTTTGTTCCTACATCACTGATTCTGAGGGGGTTGTGATTTTGTGTTCCAACTTTGGACCCATGGAATTGATCTGTTCCCTGTCTTCCCTTTGCCCTGCCTGCTCTGCCCCTGGACAATGACTCATAGTAGCAAACTGGCACGTGCTCCAAGGAGGAAACAGGAACTCAAGTGGAGCAATGGGAGGCAAAAGCTATGGTAGCGTAAAAGCAGTCACCACCGTGAGAGTCAGTCGCCAAGTTTTCTGAGTTCAGATTACAGGTGGGGAGCAAGGGGAGAATCTGCTGTGTTTTATGGTGTTCAGTAGTTGTTGACTGTCCACTTAAGCGTGCGTCCTTCAGCGTGATTACGCGGTATTTTGGTGTCCTCTGCACGCCGATGCTGGTGTCCCTGTTCTTCTGAAGAGGACCTGGGGCTTCGAGGGGCGAGGCAGCTTGTTAAAGATCATACGAGAAGTGGTGGAGGAGGTTACAGTACCATCCACAACTGACGGGCGCTTTTCAGATTATTTTTCCGGCTCGTTCCGAGTCGAGAGCTTACTCTTCTGTGTTCTCAGTAGGGAAAGGGGTGGGTTTACTTTTGGAAACAGGCAAAGATCTTTTTAGCCACAATGCTAAGTAAAATTAGCAAACATGGTAGATTGTGCCCTATTTTTGAGTAAAAAATAAGATGTCAACCTTAAGTAAAGATATTGTTGCTTCTCTTTCTTGTAAGTAGACTGTAAAAGGAGCTCCATCGAGTTTCCAGTAAGTTTCGAGCACTATTGCTGTCTAATAAGTGTAAGTCGTCTGAAAGTGACTTTCCCTTTGTAGTCTTCATATTTTTTCTATATTTTATTATAAGACATTTTAAACATAGAGCAAAGGTGAAGGAATTTTACGTATATCCACCACTTAAGTTTTACTCACATTTTATTACGCTTGTTTTATTGTTTTTATTCATCTTACCATCCCTCTAATCAGTGCTTCTCACCTGGAGGCGGTGTTGTCCCCCGGGGGACCTTTGGTACTGTCTGGAGACGTTTTTAGTTGTGGCTGCTTGAGAGGCGGGTGCTTCTGGCATCCAGTGGATAGAGGCCAGGGATACGGCTAACATCCTACGTCTAGCGTGTGGGATGGCCTTCCCTGCCAAAACAAAGCAGAACGAAAAGAACCCATAACAGTTCCAGACCAAAATGTCAATAGTGCGAAAGCTGAGAAGCTCTGCTTCTGTCTTACTATTAACCCGGCTTATTTTTGGTGCATTTCAAAGTGAATGTAGACATAGGGACACTTAAATACCTGAGCATCCACCTGTAAGTGTATCTTCAGTCCCTACTTCCGCTGTTCAATACTAATTTTAGAGCATAGCTTTGATCATCTGTTATCTTTATTAGTTTTTAATAGTCGTTAAAAATGGTCCTTTGACATTTGTGATGTTTTATTTGTAGGTAACATTTTTTTCATTCTCAGATGCTCAGTTTGACTATCAAAGACAGATTTTTTTTTTTAAAGATTTTATTTTTTCTGCTTTTTCTCCCAAAACCCCCTGGGTACATAGTTGTGTATTTTTAGTTGTGGGTCCTTCTAGTTGTGGCATATGGGATGCCGCCTCAGCATGGCCTGATGAGCAGTGCCGTATCCGCGCCCAGGATCCAAACCGGTGAAACCCTGGGCCGCCGAAGCGGAGCACATGAACCCAGCCACTCGGCCACAGGGCCGGCCCCGACACAAGACAGATCTTTTTACTAGGTTTTAGTGTAATCATGCTTAGAAAAAGCTCCTTGGTGCTCATTCACTTTAGAATTGAGAGCAAATCGTTTTCATCTTGGGTCAGACTCCAAGATGTTCAGAGTCCTAGCTGGACGCTGCAGAGGAGAGTCTTTTTTTTTTTATTGCAGTGGTAAGTGATGACCGTCTTTGAAAACTTGAAGCGATTCTTTTTCATACTTTCTGTTTCAGAGAGGAATAGTTCCATTTCTAAATTTTATCTTTGAAGTCTTGGTAATTTTTCAGTTGTTATTCATAGTCATTTGAAATCTTTTTTTGGCTCTGCAGGTGTTGTTTGTGGCAATTAACTGTTGGTGGAACCAGGGGAAATGCAGAAAACAGAAACACTTCTTTTATTTTCCTGTAATATATCTGTATCATCGGAGGTAAGAAATTTTAAGTAGTGTTTCTAATTGCCATTAAGTCTGTCAGTTCCAGAGTGAAGTATTCGATATTCACTGTACAGAATTGAGGAAATACAGGTAAGTGGAAATAAAGAAATAAAAAGGATCTGGATATTTTTATTGGCCGTACATAATTACTGTGTGTTTTGATTTATATCCACCTGTGACTATACATCCATCCCCCTTTTTTAAAATAAAGAAATAGGATCATGTGACAATACTGTTGCCTAAACTGCTTTTTCTTTCTTTCGTGAACATCTTTTCATGTCATTACATATTCTACAACATTGCTTTTCATAGTACCAGTTACTCCATTGTGTGGCTGTACATTTCAGATATTCTAAAAGTACTTTATGGTATAAGAATACACAGGAGTCCTTATCGTGTTACCTGGCAGCATAGCATAGTCAAGAGGGAATCGTACAATCTTTTCAATTGGGAAGAAAATTACTGCAAGTCCGCAATCCTGTATTCGTAATTCTGAAATCCAAAGAGCTCTGAAAACCCAAAAGACTTTCATAAATTTTGTCCTCAAATACATTCATCTGGCCTGAAGTCACAAGAGGCTTCCTATATAGTCTTCGTCCCATTTAAGGAGCCGCTTTATTCATTTTGCTGCGGAAATATTGGTGTTTGATTTTGGAGTACTGCCCAGAACTTGCTGTGGGTGTTAATGTCTGAAATCTGACTTGAAAGGTTTTGGAGATAGGAGATGGGATTTTGGACTTTGTTTGATGTAATTGGCTTAAAGTTTGTTAATGGAGGTAAATTGGGTAAAGAAGATTTGATTAGTAAGAGCTTTAGTTTTTAGGCTGTATTTTTTTCCCTTCCTCTAAACTTCCTGGGTCTTAGTCAATGGAGATTTATAACACACATCAACAAACTAGCATTTCTGGATTATTTGTCACCTTCCATCACACTTCTGTGTCTCTAACATAAAATGTTGTGTGACGCATAGTGTTGTCTCTCAAGAGGTATTAAATAGCATTTGGGCAAAAACATACTTTCTTACCCCATCTCCACCCTCAAATTCTTCTCTAGATCTAAGAGTACTTTCTCAGAGTAACTTTCTCGTGATCACTTCTTTTTTTTTTTAAGGTAAGTGCAAGGTGTTATGCTTGAAGGTTCTGAAACGCTGCCCTCTGTAATGGGGTGATGAGCTTGCCCCACTGAGGTCCCCTGCCTTTCGTTTTTTGGAAATAGGATATAGGGCACAGATGCCCAGCAGGGAGTATAGGCCTTGCAACTCTGTAAGCAAGCCAGCTGCTCCGAGGGGGGCTTAGCTTGATGTGACGTTAAGGTCAGAAGAGCTACGTTGAATTGAGTACACAGTGTCATTTTGGGATATGTGTGTGTACTGTGTTGTCTTACACTGTTTGCTTTCTTAGTTTTATAGAGAGATTGAAAGGAACTTTAGAAATATCTAGTCCAACCCTCTCGTTTTACAAATGAGGAACTTCAGCTTGGTCCTCCCCTTGAAATGCCTGCCGCGCATCTTTGCCTGTTAAAGTTTTCCTTGTTTCAGTCAGTTTAGGCCAGTTAATAGCCATTTCAATATTTATCATTCCCAGTGTGCCTAAAATAGAAGGAGGCACTGAAATACGTAGAAGGAAGCTTTTTCATATTCTACTGAAGAATCTTCCAGCTTTCTATTTTATACATGCACATGTGAACGAACGTGTTTCTTCAGCTGACCTCTCTCGTGAGCGCGCTGTAGCCTTGCGGCTCTTTTGGTTAATAGTGCCTTTAAACGTGGCCCTTGAGTCTCAGCCCTGGGCAGACCACTGCCGCCTGTGTGTTGCTGCTGCTGCTGCTGTTGTTTGTGTAATGGCTTATCTGGTAGTAGTAGCTGCTTCAAGAAGTTAACAGGCTTTTCTGTTTTGTGAAAGTAGATTCCATTTTTGGCTTATATTGACACCAGTCACAAAGAAAGTTTATAAAAGGCTCTGAAGCAGAGAATAGTTTCTCAAAACTCTCTGCGAAGCTCAGCAGCCCGACATCGGCCTGTCCTCTGGCGATGGCTGTAGTGTGTTGGTGAAGCATGTTCCACGTCCTGCGTTCTGGGGTCTTCTCAGCTTTTATGACAAGTCCCTGCGACCCGTGTAACATCACACCAGGAAAGCTCAGCAGAGCCCATGTGCTCAAGCAGATGAGGTTTCCAGATCGGTCACCTCCTTTTTGCTGAACAAAATACGTTATCGGATGACTATTTGATTTCTTCCTTTAAGTTAGAATTTGTTGGTGGTCGATGGTTTTGGTGGCGGTGGTAATTTTTAAACTGGAATTAGTTAACAGACTAGTTGTATCAAGTCTTCACTTGACAGAATTGTTAACTCTGTTTCCCAATTGTGAATCCAGATGCTATTTTTCCTTTTTTCATGCTAACGTTCCTTTGTCTGGCATCATATTCTGCAGTGCACACTGAAGAGTTGCGTTTATCTCATCATGTTATATGTGTTTGTGTGTTAATTTCTGTAACCATATGTTACAGTATTGTGATCACAGCATTTGTGTGATTCTTTGCTGTGCTGTCTATTGTTGTATTAACAGTGAGCTTACTGTCACTTTCCACTTAGAGAGAAGAATGGTTATGAAGTTGTTGAGTTTCATCATACTCCCCACCCTGCGTCATACTATCCAAACATATTTGAGCAATGTATTGTGCAAGAATTTTAGAAAGCCACGTAAAGATTCTGGTTAGCTCAGGAGGATAACTGAATGTTGCTAGTATTGCTTCGCAATATTAAATCCAATTCCTGTGCATCCCCAAGCACAGCTGGAGGGGAGAATAAGGAAGCTCGCTTATACAGGTTCCTGAACACCTTTACGTAATTTTTTTTGTTGCAATAAAACTTTAAATAGGTGTAAGGTTCATTTAATGATCCGCTGGGAATATTTAATAACTGCTTCTTAGTAGACCAGGCCAGCTACTCAGTTTGTCCCTTGTTTCGGAGTGAGGTGTGAGAGGAAGGTCTGCCCCCTTCCGTGGAATCGTGTCGTTAAGATCCTGGAGTCCTTTAGCATTTGGTCAGCTTCCAGGGTCACCTTTCCATTTTGTTTTGCTTTGTTTTTTAGAGAAATACTATTGCAGGAATTAATTTTTTTTTTTTCAGACCAGAATGAATATTCCTTGTTTTGAAATTCAGTTTGCGGTTGAATTCAGCTCCTAAAAGGGCAACGGCCACTTGTGCCTCCCTCACATAAAACGCTTCTTCTTCATTGGCCCTCCAGTCACCTCCTGAGACAAAGGAGGCTGCTTACCTGTGACCCAGTCGGGAGCCTGAAGCAGGACGTTTTCATTTTGTGGTGGTGATGATTTCGGTTGCACGTTACAGCTTTAATGCATGGTATGTTATTTTTATTTTATTTTTATGTTTTTGGCACTAGTTTTGGACCCATCGAGTACAAAGGCCCCGTGAGCGCTGTTTACATTGAGAAGTTTGTCCGCCGGGTGATGACACCACTGGTCTACATCCCATCTCAATCAGAATTACTAGATTTTCTCTCGAACTACGAGGTACCTGTCTTTCCTATCTCCCCCTGTTCCCAGGGCTTCACTGGGCTGCGTTGCACCGTTTGTATCGCAAGGGTTTTTTTATACCTCTTGATTTGTAGCAATTAATTAAAGGTCATGTTATAGATAAGCCCCAATTAAGCGCTTTTTGAGATACTCAATTATAGGGATGGTTTGGCCAAATGAGTTTTAAGACAATAGAATACTTGCAAAATCTTGTCTGTTGTTTATTTGGGAATTTTCAACAAACTTTCAGTTTGTCTCCCTTAGAGTATGTAAGAATTAACTTAGAATTTATATGCAGCTGCAAATTTCTAAAAATTTCACTTGACGCTTTATGGCATTTTACTATGAGATACCTGGTTTTTCTTGTCAGTTGTAGTTTAGCTTTTTAAAAAAAAAAAACAACTGGGAATATGTCCTATCTATTTTTACAGTGCGTAACTATTTCAAGGTCTTATTAACAGAAAGTTTCCTAACATGGTTTCTCCACTGCTTTCCTGTTGCCAGCCAGCTTCAACCCCTGATAAATTATTTTTATAGGATATTCAATGCATGTTTAGGACAGCTTCTTACTGAGAGGCCAGTATAAAGCTTAAAATAAGTTCCATAAACTATAAAAATAGTTCCACAAAAAAATTCATTGGAGCAAGCATAAAATCATACTTAGGCACAAGTAAAAATGATGCTTAGGTGCAACAAAATCAGACCATAAGTACCTAATAGAGACTAATTGAGAATTGAGTAGTGTGACTGGGTTGAATTTTATCTTTTGCAGTGTGTAGATTTGACGTAGATTGGATATGAATTTCTGTCGCCAGAACATCATTTACAGCTTTTTCAGTCATGTTAGAAACTATTTATGTGTCAACTATGAGCAGATTCCCCAAGCAGCAGTGTTAGTGTCTACTTCTTGTGCTTACGGTCAGTAGATGCGCGTTAGACTGAATGCCTCCTTCCTCCTATGTGGATGAAGGTGGATTTCCGTACCCTTTGTGGACTTGTCTCCCATTCTGCCTGGACAGGCTGGTGGGTGGGAGCTACCCTGGAGGCAGGGCACCTGGGTGTACACCCTTTGGCAGCACTGAGTCTGTGACTTGGGGCAGGTCCCTCACCTGCCAGGCGTCAAGGGTCTGGACCAGGGTATTCTGGAGCCTCCTTTTAACTCTTAGGTGCAGTCATTGTGTGATGAGTGGGTTTTCACGTAGATTGGCAGTAGGTGACAGGCAGAGTCACTGGAGGTGGTACAGCAAAATGGTGAGGAACCAGGACTCGGGCAGGCACGAGTCCACGCTCACCTCCATCACTTGTTAGCTGTATGGCCTTGGGCTAGTTAACCTCTTTAAGCATCCGTTTCCTCATCTGTAAAGCAGGGGTAAACGAGGTAAGACATGAAAGTGCCTAGGATGTAGTCCCTGTAAACGACAACTTAACAGTGGAAATGACATCATGGAAACATCTTGGCTACTTAGCACTATGGAGAGAACTTAAAATGTGCGTAATACCTGCCAGGATCCTCTGCTTCTGTAGAAAACTTTCTGTGTGTTTTGCAGTTAAGATGATTAAAAATGACCTACAAAGCCTTCGCTTACGCTCTGTTGGCACTTTGTAGCACACCGTGCTCAATTTTGATTGATACTCTCTGTTTTTTTCTTTAAATTTTCACTCAGTCTCTTCTAAAAAGTGAAGAGAGAAATGGGGACATTACCAAATACCATCCAATATGTGTCTGCCCTTCCTAAAAATGGGGAAGAAATTGAGATCGTTTAGCCTAATGATAAGAGCGCTGAGATGCAGCTTATTATTTTCAGCTCTGTCAGAGATTTGTGTCCAGAGGGTTCTGAGCCAGTTTTTCTGCTTCAGTTCTTGGCAGAGGTCATATGATAAGGAAAGGACTCAGCTAGGATTGTAGAGACCTGGGTTTTAGCCCTGACATTAGCAAGTCTCTGGTTTCTGAGTTTCATGCAGATTTCTCATCTGTAAAGTGTGGGAGTTGGTTCAGATAATTCCTCCTGACTGTTTTGGCTTTGGTGGAGTTTGCAGGTTGGGAAGAGGCAGACAGAAGAAGGCTCATCAGTTTTTGGTTGGGGAAATATGTTTGAGACAATGCCATTGAACATCTCTGTCAGAGATCTTGGTAGTCCTTTTCTGTGTATTCCCTCTGCGATGTCCATGGTGTCTCTCCAGTTGGATCTGCAGGAGAGAGAAGTGCACGTTCGTGACTGAGCAGCAAGGATGAGTCCTTCCCTTCCACCTCTGCCTTCCTGGAACCTGCTTGTCAGCAGTGCCTTCAGAGCGTATGCTCCCTGTTGGACTTTGAGTTCACATGAAGCTCACTGATGTGCCAGTGGCGTTACTGAAGCCCCCTTAACTATAGTGATGTACCACTATGATTAGACCGCGTTTAAAACGGGAACCGGAAGAATGGTACCTACATGGGACTCCTGTATAGCTTCTGTCGGCCTTTCAAAGGGCTTCCTCCCAAAAGCTGTAGAAAGCGTTTGCTCTGAGAGTATCAGCCTTCAATGGGCTTCTCACTGAGATGAAATTGTCTAGTGGGCAAGAGACAGTTGATTGTGAAAGAACTCAAGAACCAAACCCAGCACGGCACTTGCGAAACCATTTATCTTGTGAAACATACCAAATTCTGCCTAGAAAAAAGCGAAGTCAAATGGCATGCACACTCTCTAAGGTAACGTAAAGACAAAATTCTGCATCCAGAAATGAAACCACTGTCATGGTTTTGACAGCTGAATAAATAGGAAAGTTAAAGGAATTTTTACAGGCCCCACTCTAGAACATGATGTACTTTTGGACATTCCTCCAAATTAAGGTTTCACAACCTCAGCAATATTGACATTTGGAGTCAGATAATACGGTGTCATGGGGGCTGTTCTGTGTTTAGCAGCATCCTTTGCCTGCACTTACTACGTACCAGTAGCACCTCTTCTCTCCCTTAGATGTGACAACCAGAAATATCCAGGCGTTGCCACATGTCCCTTAGGCCAAGGGCACAGTTGCCCCAGTTGAGAACCACTGCTCTAAATGATTCCATTTCCTCAAATACGGCCTTGAGATGGTGCCTCACAAGGCAAACACGTCTTTTTTTCATGTAGTGCACAGAATGCCACAATCTACGTTGCAAGTTTATCTACGTATAACAGTGGCAGTAGAGAGAAGATGAAAATTAAGCAATTCCTTGACTAGAAAATTCTGGAGTGTTGTCTATGGGGTACTAGAGCCAGGGGTGAGTTCTGTTGTCGTCAGTAGAGCTGTCCCTGATAATCAGCTTTTTGCTCAAATTGTTCATCTGTACCAAAGAAAGCATGCTTCTTAAATATGTTAAGGATCTTGCTAATTTAAAGAAATCTTACTATGAAAGATGCTTGTTTTGATCAAGAACCTTATTTCCTAATTTATATTTTTTATAAATATGGGTTTCAATATCAAGTGTGTTTAAGCTTAGTTACACCAAAATTAGAGTGAAATAATGTTTTTGTGGCACTTCTGAGGTTTGTTAGAATGGCATTGTTTTTTGCTTCTATCTCTAGATGTGTTTGTGACATTGTGTAGGAGTGCATTTGATAGTTTTCCCCTCATTAAAAAAGCTATATTGATTAATTATAAGTTTATTCATCTCTAATCCAGATATTTGTGAGCAGTTTAGATCATCATAAATTGTGCAGTTAGTGTTCGTTACTTGGGAAGTGATGATATCCTGAAATGAACAACTTTCTCTACTGACGTAAACTTTTACCATATGTATACTGAGCCCTATTCGTATCTGCTTATATTGCTGTTATAAAGAGGATGCTCTCATTGTATCTTGGTTTGAATCCTTTCAAAAGCCTATTTGAGATGATTTGATATTGAATTACCCAGAAGAGCAGAAGTTTTTAAGTTTAATTTTAATGGAAAATATTAACTTTAATGGAAAATATTTTATTTGACTAATATAGCTCAAACCTACCCAAATCAGGTTGCCTATCATTAACCGTAGTTTTCTGTTTGGAAAATATGACTTGGAGCCCAGATGCGATTTTTAGAAGAAAACGATGTGCCTTACTTTACTGAACATTGCAGAAAGACGATAAAGGGTGAATATTATAAATACTTGACTCTGTAAATTCCAAAATACTTTAGTCATTATTAGCAAGCAAATAATGAGTCAACTCTACATTGGTCAGTGCCCTCTAGTTTTCAAGTGCTTTTACTTGTGATCTTCCCAGCGGCCATGTGAGATAGATGGAAGTTGTAGGTCCTTTGCGCAGATGAAGATGGTACAGAGAGTATGATTTACCCTGCGTGGACACTGGACTGGAGCCCAGGTCTTCTGGCTCCCAGAATTCTTCCTTTTGAAGGAATGTTTAAAGTCTCTGAGTTGAAACTTCACCGTCTATCTAGAGGTTAAAATGGTGAATATTTAACTATTCTACGTCATTTTTGAACCCCTCTTTCGTGATGGAAAAATTTTGACAGTATTGGCTTTTTAATTTAACTAACTTTTTTCCTTCGTTTTTACAAGTGGTTCCAAGAATGAATAGTGGTAAAGGGTGGGGCTGTGGCTGTTGGCTGACTGTTGAAGCAGCAGAGCTGTACCGTCTCCCATTATTAATTCACTCGTTAGCATTTAATGCAGGGCTAGGAGTGTCCTGTGTACGATAATCACAGTATCGAGGTATGGTCTAGAATTTTCTTCCCAGATATGCCTTAAAATAGTAACTTGCCTTATAAATAATGAATATGGCTAGAAACTGAAGTGAACTTGCCAATAGACGTACTACAAAGGAACATCAAGAGCTTTAAGTCATTTCGTTGCAAACCATGGTAAGAAATCCTATTTTCTTCATTTGCTCCAATTGTAGAGTCCCTCTTCCTCAAGGGTTCTTCCTGCCTGTTGAAGATGCAGACGGGAAGATGCAGTTCATTACTTGTGGACCACATAGTCAGACAGAACCTATGCCCTTTTTATTTTGGTGGACATTGAGTTGGTTGGAAAGGGAATAGGCCCGAGTATTGGTAACGTCACTTTCAAAGTGACTAGTTTTATGGCTCTTCTAATTTTGATATTTTTAAGGCATCATTTGGTAACTTCTACATCAATAGTGCTTTTATTAAAATTTTTTAAAACACATGATAGAATCATCTGATTTTTACCTTATAATCTACCCACCAAATACCAACAGTATTATTTAGAACTCTTAACTTATGACTGTATCTGCAGCCAAAATCTTTTTTAAATGTTTTCACAAATTTCTGTAATTTATCCATTTAAGAGCAGTGATTTAGCATACATCCATTTGTTTATTCTTAGGAGTTTTGGTAAACCAAATTGTTTTAAATTTAAGTGGAATGGGAAAAGGCTTGGGAATCTTTTGGAGGGAGAAAGAGGGTGTTAGGTAAATTACCAGGTGGCAGAAAACCTGAGTATCTTGGAGAAAAAGCTAGTAGAACGCCTGGCGCCTGGTATTATCCAGCTGTTTGTTAGTGAACTCTACTCTGAATGTTGAGCAAAGAAGTAGATACTGTTTCTGTCCATTCGTAGTTTTATAGCACTGGAAATGAAATAGTTTTACATTTTCTAGATGTGAGTTAGCATTAGTGCAGAAATACTTCAAGTGCCGTTGAGTAAAAACACACCAAGGTAACTATTCTCACGGCCACTAGAGGGTGGTGCACCATCTGCTGAGAGGTACGCTGCGCTGCAGATGGGGCTCCCTTAGGAGGGACTTCATGCTCTTGAGGATTTGCTGGCCTCCTGTAGAGATCCTGTGTTCCTCCTCCTCATTAGAGCAGGTCCTGAATGTACTATACATCGTGGAATGTAGTTAAAACACACAAACTGGGTCAAGTCATAATCAGCACTCATCGTATTTTGTTCTTCGCTAAATTGTAAACTTGCTGGGGGAGCTTTGTCTTATTTATCTTTTTATTCCCATTCGTTCATTCACAAATGTTTATTTTGTGCCTGCTCTGAGCTGGAAATGTGGTGATGAGCAAGAGAGAGCCTCTGTTTCAGGGACTTCTGACGTGGAGCTAGACGGCCAACAGGAAATAAATAAACAAGGTGTAGGGGCCTGAGTGGTGTCCTCCCGAGATTCCTGTCCGCCCGGACCCTCAGATCGTGGCCTTGTTTGGAGATAGGGTCTTTACGGATGTCCTTAGGTGAGGATCTCGAGATGAAATCGTTCTAGATTTCGAGTGGGTCCTAATCCCACTACTGGTGTCTCTAAGAAGAGGAGAGGACACAGAGAAGGCCGCTTGCCTTGGGACTCCTGGTCTCCAGAACTGTGAGAATAAATTCTGTTGTTTTCAGCCACCAAGTCGGTGGTAATTTGTTATGGCAGCTCTAGGAAACAAATGCACAAGCTAATTTCAGATAATAAGTGCTACAAAGAAAAATAAAAAAGGGTTCTATAGATTTGAGGACAGGGAGGGAGGGTTATGTAACTGTTCGAAGACGACCTCTGAGAAACCAACATTTGACCAGAAATTTGAAGCCTATGTGATGCAACTCAGCCCTTAGGAAATTTGAAGAAAATGCTCCAGGAGGTGGGAACAGTAAGTGCAAAGATCCTGAGGAAGGAACAGGATTGGTAGGGCCAGAGCAGAGAGGAGAGTGGTAGGAGATAAGGTCACAGAGGTGTCTTGCTACCGTCATGTGTCCCGATTAAAGCTTTGATTAGTTGGGTGAATGAAGGAAGGAGGAACACTGGCAGTTGAGTTCCTGTGACCATTTACCTGGTGGCCGTCTAAGCATCTGGGGTGGACTAATAGGAAGACTGCGGTTAGAACCTGGGGTTGGGTGGTCTTTATACACTGGTGAGCATCAGAGTGAGGAGGGGCGATCTGTGTGTCAGTAGGTCTTGCTTCCCGACTTCAACCCAGTGTCAGGCTGTCTTCTGTGCTTGGCTAGCTCATCTGAAAGAGAGCCGCAGAGTTACAGCTGTCTGCTTTGAGCCAGCCCCTGGGTTTATTTTCAGCTGAGCAAGGGGCCTAGACCTAGAAAGGCCCATGTATGTCAGTATGCATGCATTTTTCCCCCAATGCCCCTTTTCCCAGATCTAAGAAAGAACTGTGAAAGAAACTCTGAAATATATAATCATTTCTTGAATACAGCTTCTGTTAAGGAGACATTGAAACTTTGGGGAAACGGATGCGAAATTTGTCTTACCTAAAGCATAAACCAGAGCCAGTTTAGTAACTTTTAAGTGATACTTTGCAATAGAAATAAACAAGTAACTATCACTTCCCTTTATTTCCTCTTTTTATTATTTTGAAATACTGATTTTAAGTTATATTGTCCAACATGCCAGTTTTCAAAATTTAGTACAGACCATCACAGTATTGTGAATATTTGAAAAATAGTACTTAAATGTTTTTAAGTGCCTTGTTTTTTTTTTTTGAGGAAGATTAGCCCTGAGCTAACTACTGCCAATCCTCTTTTTGCTGAGGAAGACTGGCCCTGAGCTAACATCCATGCCCATCTTCCTCTACTTTATATGTGGGACATCTACCACAGCATGGCGTGCCAAGCGGTGCCATGTCTGCACCCGGGATCCAAACTGGTGAACCCCGGGCCGCCAAGAAGCGGAACGTGCAAACTTAACCGCTGCGCCACTGGCCTGCCCCCTAAGTGTCTTGTATTTTAAATAGCTGGTATTTTTCAATTTATACAGCCGTTAATCATCTCATAGAGGTGTTGAATCTTGTGACCTTCATTTCTTTGACAATGAAAAGTGAAAGTAGTTTTGCTTGTGGGGTTGTTTGCTTTGTGTTGTTTATGAAATTTCTTTGGTCAAACTACTTGGAAGTTTCAGCCCCAGTGATGAATCTTCTCCATTTGCCAGACAAGGAAACTGAGGCTTCTCATCGAAGGGCTCACCCAAGATCGTTCCACTTTGGGCTTGACCTTAGGTCTTCTGACTCTAAGCTTAGCACTGATTCCTCAGGGATCTCACAGTTTGGCCTTTAAGACAGATGCGATTATTACAAAACAAAACCGGACAGAGTGAGTGCCACAGGGCCTTCAAAGAAGGAAGGAATTATTCTGAACAGGAAGGCAGACTGTACCGGTAGGGGACAGCTGGTGGGTTTGGCAGAGTGGAGGGGCATTCTGTGCTAAGCTTAGAGACGTGGAACGAGCTGGTGGAAAGAAGTTTGTCGGGGTGGAGGGACAAGAGGGCAAGATGTAGGGTCTCCGCAGACTGACCTGAGACAGAGAAGGGTTGCCACTGTGGGTGCTGGTTTCTGGGTGTCGGGGGAGGAAAGAGCCCCTGGAAGGGCGACTTGGGAGCCAATCAGATTTAACCTGATTTCCAGTAAATGTGAGGGTATGTTTGGAGTAAGAGGAAGCTATTGAGGAAGAAATCTAAGAAAGGTTACAAAGACGTTACTGATAGAGCTTGCCTGGAGTTGCTAAAGAAAGTGAGTGCTGGAACTTGATGGTGAGGTTTCGAACCGGGGACTCAGGGGAGCTCTCAGCAGAGGATGGAAGGACCCCCTTAGGGAGAGAGGAGGAAGTTTCAGCTCGGAATCGTCCCTGTAAAACCCGCTGCAGCTCTATCCTTTACCCCGTTTCTTGTCTGAGTGGAGGGAAAGGTCAGCCCTAAGCTGCAACTGTTTTCATGAAGTTAGGCTTTTTAAAAAAGTGAAATGCAACAAATTGCAATTGTCAGATTATAATGACATGTCTTTTTTGTTTTAAAATATCCCCTGCTATACCGTGACCAACAATACCTCCGTCACCCCTTCTGCTCTTTCCCTGCAGCCTGGAGTACTTGGCTACTTCGAGTTCAGTGGCTCGCCCCAGCCTCCTGGGTACTTGACCTTCTTCACTTCAGCGTTGCATTCATTAAAGAAAGGTAAAAATGATCCGCTTTAAGACATTCATACTTGAACAGAAATGTATGTCAGTGTCTTCTTTTGCATATGTTACCTTTATGATTATATATTTTAATTTTCTTGATTCCTTTTCTCTGTATTTGTATTAAATAATTACAGTGTTCTTTTGGCAAGCAGAAAATACTATGCTATTTCAAATATAGTCTCTTAAATGTTTAGCTTTTTAAAAATGTAGCTTGATCATCATACTGTGTCTGCAGTTATATATCTCGCATTTTAAAATTTATCATGATCTCTTTTTTTGTGTGTAGTTATAAGTTTTGGTCAAAGTTTTTGGTGGTTGTGTTCTCAGTTGGATGTACCACAATTTAGGAATCCACTTCCTTCAAGAAGTAGTGTTAGAAGGTATTAAAGTCAACATTGCAGCATAAGCCTACTGCCAGTTTCACTATTCCCAAAGCCATTTTTTTCCTTAGCTGAATCATATATTATTTGAGGTCTTACATTTTAAATTAAACATATATCCTGCCCATTTTTCCGTTTGCTGCATGTTCTTTCCTCATCTCAGTCATGACCTCTTGTCAGTTTTCTGTCGGTCACACTTTCCTCTGCTCACTTGTCTCCATCTCCTTTGTTACTGCTCTGGTCTGAGCCCGTTCCCCACCCTGGACTAAACCAGTGGCTGCTTAGCTGGTATCTGCTCTCGCCCCTTCTTCCTCACACTAGGGCCTTTGCATGTACTGGGCCTTCTGCCCGAAATGTGCCCTTTGCCTCCCCAGCCGCTAGGGCTCCACTCTTCACCTGTCAAACCCCTGCTCTCCTTCAGGGTCCAGTTCAAATATCACTTCCACCGTCTCCCCCAGTCTCAATTGGGTAGTCTGTTGTTTCTTGCATAGCACTTAACATAGTTTGTATTTATGTATGTAGTTATGAGGTGGTTTGCTTAATATCTGTCTTCTTCCCCAGACTGAGATTTCTGAGGGTAGGGCCCATGTGTCTTCAGTTGAGTGTTCTTTCTCCAGCATCTGGCGCATAACAGGGGCTCAGTCGGTATTTGCAAGTGAGTGATCAGATTGACGGCCATATCATCTTTACCCCAGTAGATCAACCAGAAATATGTACCCTTCCTTCTATTACTGGGTGTTAGACTGCTTCAGTATGCATATATGTTTATACTGTAACAGTATAGTATTAAGACATCAAACAATTGTATGACTGGCCATTTTATGTATATATTGTTTTATGCATAGAGAATCTATCGTAGTCACATTTTTCATCCAGGGGACATTGGGAATGGAAATCAAGCTGTCACATAGTATGTCTTCCGTCCACTTGAAAGACTTTGAGCTGTGCAGCCTCAGATGCGTAAGACGACTTAGTGAGTCAAAGTTTGAATTTTGAAAACAAAATACTACCAACTGCAATAAGCTTAAGAAGCAGATATTCAACTTTTCTTGGAAAACTAAGTAGCGCCCTTTGAAGAAGACCCCAACTGAAGATTATATATAAATTGGTAACCTAGAGTCATTTGCTGACATGATGGTAGCATTCAAGTTCTTGAGTGAGGAAGATATTTCCAGAGCATGGGAGTATGTTTTGTTATCTGTTAGATTATATTGTGTGCTAATAATTTATCCTAAATTCCTTTTTCATTCAGAAGTTTCCAAAATATTTCTTCTTTTTGGAAAAATCTGTCCAAGTACAAGATAGTAGCCTTTTTCTGTGTTTTTCCTTTTTTTATTTTTAAGCAAAGGAAGGTGATAAATGGGTGAAAACTACTTGAAGATACAAAACGAACCTCTTTTGTCAAATTGCTAATTTTGACAAATGATTATGTAAAATTACTTCTCAGAATAAATCCCATCCAGTCTACCTTTACCACGTTTCTTCCCTACCTTGTGATTCTAGCTAGATCTTGTCAAAATCCTGTTGCAGATGAACTTTGCAAGGGCCGAGATTCATCCTCATTAATCCTGTTTCACCCTATTTTTGTGGATAAGCTCCCACTTAAGCTTCATGAATCATTTTTAGAAGAAAGAGACAAATTTGGAATGATGATTTTCCATAATGTGTGCACTCTGAAGGATTACCTAAAATAAATCTTGCCTTGGGCATTTGAGTTTTTTCCCCTTTTCTTTCTCCTCCCCTGAAGTCAACAGTATTTTATTTCTTATTAATAGCAGATGTTCTGTAAGAGAAACGTGTGCACACTTTTTTTTTTAATGGTACAGTTTGGAATGTAAATTCCAGGTCAATGTTATGTTTAGCTTGTGTACACAAACTGAGGCCTGAGAAACATTTGACACACTTAACATTCGGTTATACAGAGCTTAACTGAAGACGTGTTTAGACTGCTGTGGTAGAAAGCAGATATCCTGATTCAACAAGCCACAGTGTTTATAAACGCACGTGTCTTTCCATTGCCGTAATGATTTTTTCTGTGATTGTCTTAGAAATAGCCATGACGCTCTCTGACATCTGTTTCTTGAGGCTAGCTGGCCATCCGTCTGCAGAGATTTTGAGAATGTACCATATATGAAGCATCAAGCTAGGTGCTGGGGTGTGCTAAGAGGGGAGTGCATTCCCACCATCAGCAGTGCGAGAGTTTAGTTTTAAGATCTGGTTCTCTGGTACTTTGCCACTCCCTTCAGACTGTCTAATGTTTGATATTTTTACACATTATAAGAAAGGAGATTAAGGAGAATTCACTTACCACCTGAGCACTTATTAACTGCTTTCTCTTTGTGTTGTTTTGACTGTTTCCTTTCGTCTCAGTTACCCATGTCCTTTACCTGTTGGTCTCAGTCTTGGCGTTGGTTTGTCGGTTGACGCAGGCCCCCCGTTAGGTGGTGTGGGCACTAACCCTTTGTTATATCTCAGTCCATTATTTTCCTAGCTGTTTTACTTTTATCATTATTTTTTATATTGCAGTTCTATATGTTCATGTCGTTAAATCAGTGGTTCTTTTTCTTGATTTCTTTTATTTTTTTCTAAAAATCCAATGACTAATTAGTTGACTTCTTTCTTTTTAAATTTAAACATTATTTGGCCCTTTTTATGCTGCCTGGGTTTACTTTGGCTTAAAGTACAAAGCACAGTTGATTTTTCCCTGTCTTATGGGCTTAGCAGTTAGCAGCTCCTACAAAGCAATGCTTCCTTTCTCCCTCACCTGTGGATGCTTGCTTTATCATAAGATATATTGTTTTTTGTTTTTTTTTTGAGGAAGATTAGCTCTGAGCTAACTGCTGCCAATCCTCCTCTTTTTGCTGAGGAAGACTGGCCCTGAGCTAACATCCATGCCCATCTTCCTCTACTTTCTGTGTGAGACGCCTGCCACAGCATGGCCTGCCAAGCGGTGCCATGTCCGCACCCGGGATCCGAACCGGTGAACCCTGGGCCGCCAAAGTGAAAGGTGCGAACTTAACCGCTGCGTCACCAGGCCGGCCCCCATCAGATAGATTCTTATGTGTAATTGGGTCTGTTTCTGTGTTTTTTCTCTTGGTCTAGAAACCTCTTTTTGTATGAGTAAATCTAATTTTATTTCTTGCTTTGTAAGTTATTACTTGGTAAAGTCTGAACTCCACTTCCTCTAGTTCTTGTGTTTTAAGGGAGGTTCTTTGCATCCATCCGTGCACTTGGCTGGATTTTGGGTGTTGTATTAAATGTATAAGCGGACCGAGAGGTAATTGACGTGTTCATAGCATTTAGCTTCCCTTTCTAGGATCACAGCGTGATTAGTCATTTATTCAAACCTTCCTTTTAATTTTTTATAATAGGTCTTACACATCTCTCGTTAATGTTTCATCTTTTCAAAGTGCTGAGTGATTAATTGGGCGGGCAGTCTGCGACTGTTTCAAGATCCTGAGGGAAACCAGCTCCCCTGCACTTCTCCACTCTTCCCAGGCTGCAAAGCCTATTTCTCTTTGAATCTTTTCACGTTTGAATCTTGACAGACAGGCTTCTTTCTTCTTTTGCCTAAAGAAAATTTGGCAGAAGGGTCAATGTTTTTAAGTTGCTTGCTTGGTTTTTTGCATCTCATGGTTATTTCGTTATTTGCCTAAAAATGTGTTCTGGTAAAATGTTATATTCTGCTGTGATTCAATGACTTTTTTAAAAGAGAAAATTTACAGCAGATTTTGATCCTGTTTTTTATTTGACCTACAAAAGGGAAGCAGCGCTGTGTAGGGCTGAGAACCGTGGCCTGGGGGCCAGCAGTGTCTGGTCCTTATCCTTTGTCTGCCCCTGACGGGATCTATAAACTTAAGCAAAACATTTAACTTTTCTGTATCTGAGTGTGTCTGTCTGTAAAGTTGGAGAGGGTGGAGACAAGAGTCAATCCTTGTTTTATAAGGCCACATCATGTGTGAAATGCTTTGTGTGTGAATAAAGCAATGGCCTTAAAGTCTGTAGTAGCTTAATTAGAAAGCAAGCTGCCTGGCTGCAGGCCCTTAAAATAGTGTTGTGTGTGTATTCTTAAAGCAGCCGCACCAGATAGTCTGTGAGTCCACTGACGGGCGGACACGGCTCTTCCTCTTCCCTTTCCTGTAGCACCGTGTACCCGCTTCTGTTTGTGCTGTGCGCTGTCCTCACTGCAGAACTGACCACGTCTCTCCGCCGCCGGAACATGAGCTGGTCTCTTCAGAGAATATTTGTTGAGTTCCTTGAGGCCAAGGTTTTGTCTTCTTGCTCCTACGACTCCAACACCCTGCTTGACCAATGTTGGAGCTAAAAGGTTGAATAAGTGATCAATAAGGGACACTTTTCCTTGAAACTGCTCGAGTGAGAATGGTTTTAGCAGTGGGGTGTTGTCCTTCCGGACCCCCTCCCACTTCTCCTCCTGCCCGGCCTCTCGGGTTCCACGGACCCGTCCTCAGGGGTCACTCACAGCAGGACTGGATAGAGCCCCTGTTGGCTTCTCACGGTCCCCTGACGCTAGAATCCTAATGAATTGAACTGAAATTCACGTGATACTTAAATGTCACCTTGAGAATACTCTAAACTGTTGACCGAAGATATTGTTTCCGCTCCCTTCTACCACCTTTAGAAATTCCTAAACTTAACTGACGAGGGAACGTTGGGGCATTAGTTTTCTAAGGAACACCCTTTGGGAAATACTATGTAATGAATTTCTTTAAGAGGAGTATTTTAGAGGAAGAACTTCTGACTCCAGTGTAGGGTCCCTCTGCTCCACCAGATGGCCTCTGATGATGCTGTGATTTACTGGTAGAATTGAGTCAGAACACATAAAAAGCGCCCTCCTCCATATCTTTACTCATGAATAAAGCTTTTTTTGGAGCGCTTTTCTGTTAGATTGTGAAATTTTATATAACATCAAGAAGTCTGAAAGGTAGGGTTTTCTTACCTTGTAGGTGACATTCTTAAAGGCGTTGAACAAACAAGGGGCTGGCTTCTTGGGCACGGTTGACTCTGAGATTGCTTTCTTTTCTCGGCTTTCTGGGCTTAACTCTCGGTAATTTGGACCAGGTGTCAGCTTTAAACAATTCTCCGTGAATGAAACAGGTTCCAGGATCACTTGGTTTTCCCCAATAATCTAATTCATTGTCACTCTACTCACTCCAAGGAAAATCTTTTTCTAATGATCTGCCTGTGTTCTGAGTCCCCCGGGTACTGATTGATACACATTGGAATAAGCATACTAGAAATTCCATGCATTTCCCCCCATACATACACTGACTTTTTTTTTAAAGATTTTATTTTTTCCTTTTTCTCCCCAAAGCCCCCCCGGTACATAGTTGTATATTCTTCGCTGTGGGTCCTTCTAGTTGTGGCATGTGGGACGCTGCCTCAGCCTGGTTTGATGAGCAGTGCCATGTCTGCACCCAGGATTCAAACCAATGAAACACTGGGCCGCCTGCAGCGGAGCGCGTGAACTTAACCACTCGGCCACGGGGCCAGCCCCTACATACACTGACTTTTTAATTATGTTGCTGTTATTTTAGCAAGGGTGTCATCATTTTTCGTAGGAGACGCCTTTATTCCCGTTATG
Source organism: Equus quagga (assembly GCF_021613505.1). NCBI lineage: Eukaryota > Metazoa > Chordata > Mammalia > Perissodactyla > Equidae > Equus > Equus quagga. The sequence goes on along the minus strand of NC_060273.1, from coordinate 9,602,209 downwards.
CCTTATCTCTTGAGCCTTGTAAATGCTGCTAGATAAGAACTAAAGCCAAAAGGGGCGTCTCCGCACTTTGTTAGATTCAGAAGCATGACTTATTAATTCAGCAAGCGTTTGAGGTCCAGTGTGTGCTACAGCTATAAAGATGAATAAGCTTGTTCCCCACCATTAATAGTGCCACCAGCTTGTGTGGCCAGTAGATAGGCTTGCCCACGACGCGAGTGCACTGACAGGTCTGTTACAGGCTTTGCTGGAGCGTGGAGGCAGGACGCTCGCATGAGCTCAGGGAAGGTTGCTTAGAGGAGGTGGGGTGGGGTGGGTTTCCCAGGAGGATGAGGGGTCAGCCTTCAGGTGAGTGTGTAGGGAACTAGGGAGTGGAGGATGGACGGGGTCGGGGAAAGCAAAGGTGTGAAGGAAGTTCAGAACCAGACGTAGTGGTCGTTTGTCGATATTTTGATTCCTTGAACCCATATATTTGAAAAATTCTATCATCTTCACTTTCTAGTTGTTTTGTAATATTTTCTGTCTTTTTAAAGTTGTCCTGTTTTGGGGTCTGTGTGTGTGTGTGTGTTCATCCGATTTCTTCAAGGTTTTTTTTTTTTTTTTTTAAAGCTGGAATAAGCCTCCTAGACAAAGAGCCAAAAACATTAAAATCTTGAAAAACTCAGAGATCACCTTCTATAATAAAGTCCCAGCTTATAGTGAAAGAATTGAATGCAGACAAACCCAGTTCTGGTCTCTGCTTGACCACTTTCTCTGTAAAGTTGAGCACGATAACTGATACTGGGCTGAGCACTGAGCGCGTGGTCGGGCGCTTCACCTGGGTGATCTGGTCTTCACTGCCGCTCTTTGAAGGAGGAGTTGTTACTGTCTCAGGTGAGGAAACTGGGGCTCTGAGGAGGTTGTTAACTGACTCGAGGTCGTTGTGGTAGGCAGAATAATGGCTCCCCAGAGATGCCCACATTCTCATCACCAGAGCCTGTGAATAGGAGACGTTATGTAGCCGGGGAATTGAGGTTGCATATGGAGTTGGGTTGCTACTCAGCTGACCGTGAGAAAGAGAGATTATCCTGGGTTGTCTGAGCGGGCCCAGTGTCGTCAGAAGGGCACTTAAAAATGGAATTGAGAGGTGAAGAATAGTGTCACAGTGATGAGTGTGAGAAGGACTTGTCTGGCCACTGCTGGCTTTGGAGGTGAAGGGGCCACAAGCCAAGGGACGCACGCAGCCTCTAGAAGCTGGAAAAGGCACGGAGATGGATTCTCGTCTAGAGCCTCCAGAAGGAACATGCCCTGCTGACCCCTTGACTTTAGCCCCATGAGGCCGTAATGGACTTCTGACCTCTCCATCTATAAGATAAATTGATTTCGTTTTAGCGGCTAAGTTTGTGGTAATTTGTTGCAGCAGAAATAGCAAACTAACGCAGTCACACACCAGTAGAAGAGGAGCTGAGGTAGGAAGCTGGGACTGCTTTTCTCCATTTGCTGCTCTCCTTTCCTGGGCTGAGGCAGGTGGCACAATATGGCAATTCCTGCCTCCTGGGCCTTACCCGTGTTACTGCTTTCAATATAGTGCCTTTGCCCACTTAATATCCACCTTCCTAAGTCTTCAAGGCCTAGCTGAAGTCGTGTGGCATTTATAAACATTGCCTAGCCAGCATGATGCCTGGCACGTTGTGGACATCAAATGGAGATTTCCACGCCGCTGGCTGCCCTCTCAGAACTCACTCCTGTTGCACCAGCTGGCGTGGCTCCTCCTTAGCAGCCAGCATGATTTCCTCATTTTCTCTTGGCCTTTAGTGGTGTCTTCCTAACAGGAAGCTCCTGTAAGCAGGGACTAACTCTCCTGGTAAGTCACACTAGCGGCAGGTGTCGCGTGTGACTCTGGCCCACCTAGTCGCCCCTTCTTGCTGGTCTTCAGCTTCCCCATCTAGGGATAAGGAACCTTTGCCCTGGTCGTCTCTCAGGGACACTTGGGCTTGAAAATACATTGGCCCTTGGCCTGTGTTTTATGCCTGGGAGCTAAGAATTGTTTTTATATTTGTAAAGGGTTGTCTGGGGAAAAAAATGAAAACATGTGTCCCCTGTACTAAACCCTCAGAGCAGCCTAAAAGGAAGTGGAGGAGGGGTTTCTAAGGGGGTAGGTTTCTTTTGTGAAGTCCTTCCTTCCCTAATGGGTTTTTAAAAAAGGAATTGAGTTGAAATGCAAGGGAAGTATTTGAATTGGTGATTGTAATTTTATGCTTTGGTTAAATGGGCGCGGATGGTGTGAGGGCAGTTTACTGTCACGTTAGTCTATCTGACAGTGCGTGTTTAGCTGTATACTTTACGTGCCCCTAAAGTAACGTATTGGAACTACTTCTCTGTTTCCCTCCTCTGTAACTCACAAGAAAGAGAAAATCACAGCTCAGCAGTTGCATGTTCACTTAGACTTTGGCAGTATCTTGGCAAGCACCAGAATGTGCATGTTGTATCTTTGGTGCCCAAATGCCAACTTTTTTCCTAGATAATTGCTTTGTGCTTTATATTGAGAATTTTGTAAATGTACAAATCTCAATGTCACATTTCCAGGGAAAAAAATGCAAGTAATAGTCATAGTTCAGACGTTGAAAACAAACATTTCTGTAATATTTTACATTTCTCGAAGGTTTTTTCATTTTGGTGAGTGTATTTACCATTGGAAATGTGTGAAGTCATCACCCAGTGAATGCTTATGAATCACTCTGTAGGTGCTAAGTAACGCTGGAGGGGTTGTTGTTATCCCTTTTTATATAATCCTATTGTTTTCCTTTCTTCCTTGTCCAAAACCTTGGAAAGAAGGGTGGGAAAGTAGAAGTTAATAAAAATGGCTGAGTGTAGATAGAGTGAGGAATATTTCTGGGATGGGAGGTACCGAGGTCCAGGTTTGCCTTTTGGAATGTCACTGCTTCCCGGAGGAGAAAGAGAAATTTTCCCCAGGAGTCACTGAGTGCTTAGCTGGGCTGATCGGAAGCCGTGTAACTTAAGCCAGCTCTGTTTAGTTTTGAAGTGTGTCATGGTTTATTCGTTAGCAGTTATCTTTATGAGTATTTTCCTTGACCTGATGCTCCGTTTGTCCCATGATCCCTGCGAGATTAACTCACACAGCGGTCTCCCGGTGAGCAGACGGCCAGTCCTGCTGTCAGGTTTCCACGGTGTTCAGCTGTGGCGTTTCTGTTCGTTCTTTGAGCGCATCCTTGGCCGCCTCGCTTGTAGTACAGCTAGTGCTGTTTGCGCCGGGACTCGGAGAGAGAACTGTGTCAGAAGCTCAGCAGTTTACGCCTAGAGTCACAAGGCCTCGAGCCCCCCCAGTTCCTTTCTAAAGGAGAGAGGGGGCACCTTCTTAAAAATAATCATTCTCTGCTGTTGGAAGAGTTTTCACGAAAAAAATGCGAGAAATGTTGTCCTATGTATCCTCAGATAATTGCCCATTATCAAGACTTACTGGTTACTGGAGTTACTGTCTCAGCCTAATTTTCTGCCTGAGTTAAATGAATCTTGCTTTTTTGTCGTTATCACCGTGGCACAGTCCAAAGAAATACAACATGAACCATGTAGGTATTTTAAAATTTTCTGGTGGCTGCATTAAAATTTAAGAAGAAATAGGTGAAATTAATTTAATATATTTTATTTAACCCAGTGTATCCAAAGTGTTATCATTTCAACACGTAATCAGTCTGAAAACTTTTGAGATATTTTACATTCTTTTTTTGAACCAAGTCTTATACTTTTACACTTAATAGCACATCTCAATTCAGACGCTAAATTTTCATTGGAAATACTTGATCAGTATTTAGAGGTCATAAAATTTACAGTTTAAAAAGTGATTTACGTCCCCAAGTTGTTTTAAACACACTTAAGAGTTTTCTAATAACTGAATTGATTATCACTTTATAATTAAATTAATTAAAATCAAATAGAGTTAAAAATTTAGTCCCTCAGTTTCTCATATTTCACGCGCTCCTCAGCCACGTGTGGCTGGTGTGTACCGTAAAGGACAGTGCAACCCTGGACGTAGACCTCATTGTCCCAGTGTCCCAGGGAAGAGAGACTGTTTCCTAAGACAGTGGGTGTCCTGCAGGCACTTGAGTTGCCATTGCAGAGTGTGCTCCTGGGGGTCTGGGCTGGTGCGTATGAGTTGTATAGCTTTGCTTCTGGCAGGACCTTTTATTATCAATTGTGAAGCAAATTAAAAATCTCTTTCCTAACAAAAGAAACTATTCTTATTCTTTCTGGAATGTTTGAGAATGTTGACATCTTGCCTCACTGAGGCAGTTCTTGCCTCAGAATGTGTGTGCTTTACCCTGATACAAAACCAAAGTTTTAGTATTAAAAATTGAATTTAAGGCAGATGGTTTTAAGCAAAACCAAGCAGTCTGATATTAAAACGTTATGCAAAAGGAAAAAACAAAAAAAAACCTCCGATGCAAACCAGGGAGATCACAAGTGAGCCGGATGAATCTGAGTGGAAACCGGATGGAATTTCAGATCCTGTCCCTCTTGATGAGACCTTGGTGGTGGCCAAGAGGGCAGTGGTGGCCGTGGTGTCTGGGAGGCCCAAGAAGGCTGCTGGAAGTGTACCTGGGGTGTGGGGAGCAGAGGTGGGGCTCTGTTAGTGGCAGAGAAGAGCCTCAGCCTCACACAAGACAGCGGGGGTGAACCTGCGGAAGTGCCCAGAGTAGACGAGAGTTCCTGGACCCAGCAAGGCCGTTTATTACTCAAAGCACACAACGGCGAATCAGCGTTATAGCGTTGGTTCCCTCACCGCAGTCCCGTGGGGGACGTGATGCAGTGGGCCTACGTGGTGGCCATGTGCCCAGTGGGTGGCCTTGTAGCTGAGGGACACAGGATCAAGGCTTCAGCACCTTTTCTTTGTAGGAGGCAGCAGGCAAGCTAGTCTTCGTGCTGTGGTCACCTTGACCTGCTCAGTTGCCTGTATGACCAGCTGCAGAAACTGATCTCTGAAGATCCCGTTACATCTCGTGGTGGTCTTTCTGACGCCTTTCACTGGATGGTTAATAGAGACTAAGCTGGCCAGTTACCTGGCTAACAGAACTTATTGAGGCTTTTGTTTTTGTTTTTGTTTTTAAACAATTTTTTTTTTTTAAAGATTGGCACCTGGGCTAACAATTGTTGCCAATCTTCCTCTTTTTTTTTTTTTTTAAAGGATTGGCACCTGGGCTGACAACTGTTGCCAATCTTTTTTTTTCTGCTTTATTTCCCCAAACTCCCCCTGTACACAGTTGTATATCTTAGTTGCCGGTCCTTCTAGTTGTGGGATGTGGGACGCCGCCTCAACGTGGCCTGACGAGCAGTGCCATGTCCGCGCCCAGGATCCGAACCCTGGGCCGCCGCAGTGGAGCGCGCGAACTTAATCACTCGGCCACGGAGCTGGCCCCTGTTTTTGTTTTTAATTGAATAGGATCATGCCATTGTTGGACCTTTTCTTTGGTAGGGCAGGGGAGAACATTATTCTGAATTTATTTTTAATTTTTCAACAAATTCAAAGTCCTTAATTACAGTATTGAAGCTTCATTACTTTTAGGACAAAATTATTCATTTTATAAATGACAAAGACTCTATTGTAGAAAGCCCTGGAGCCCTGCTTAGCACAGAATGTTCTGGATATGGCGATGAGAAATGTTATTTTCCTACATCATTCTTACACTATAAACGTCATCTGCTAAATCAAGTGCTCCTTGTACACGTGGGATTGCAAATTTAAGCTGCTTCTCCAGGAAGGTTTCCAGTGTATGCAGGAGCTTAAAAAGATGGGTGATTTTTGTAAATTTCTCTGTGTGCGAAAAGTACAGTTTTGAAATTGTAGTATGTTTTGGGCATGTTAGAATCTGTTCTGTGCAGGCAACCTGTCCGTGATTATTAACACAGTTAAACAAGTTTTTGAATGGCCCCTTTCAGCTTTTGGGTCAGGCTGTCACTTCTTATTCCTCTGCTCCAATAAATCATGTTGGTGACTCTGGCAGGCTAGCAAATGAATTTCCTCACTGGCTGCCTTTCCTTCTCTTCTTCTCTTTTGAGCTGTGGCTGTCCACCGAGGTTCAGCCCTCTCCTGGACCGAGGTATCTTTTGGTTCTACCAGTTCATATCCTCTCTCAGGTCTTGCTTTTCCTTCTGGCGGCTTGGGGATCTGAACTTATATGTTACGCCATTTTTTTTTTTTAAAGCTGAATTTTGAACTAATTTTATACTTGCAGAAAAGTTGCAGAAATAGAGCAGAGAGCTCCCTAATTCCCTACCTTCCCTTAGCTTCCCCTAGTGTTGACATATTATATAACCATTCATAATGCTACTTTTGTCAAAACTAAGAAATTAACCTCGGTACAGTGTTATTAACTCGGTGTAGACCTCATTTGAATTTTGCCAGTGTTTTCACTAATGTCTGTTTTCTGTTCCAGGATCCGATCTGGGACCCCACATCAGATTTAGTTATTTTTTTCTCCTTAGTCTCCTCCAACCTAGGACAACTCCTCAGTCTTCCCTTGTCTTTCATGACCTTAATTAACACTTTTGAAGAATACGGTCACTGTTCATTCTGCTGCTCAGACTGCTCCATCTTTGGCCATGAGGAGCATCTTGGGTTGGCTTCTATGTCCTTTGAACAAGTCCCCATCCTTTTATGAGCATTCTTTCCTTCTGACACAACAGAGGTTTCAAGGCCCGTCTTGTACTCTCCTTCCTCCAGCTCTAGAATCAGCCTCTTCTCCAAGGAGCCCTGGTTCCTTTTACTGGAGAATGGCGTTTAGAAACTAAGATCTGGGTGCTAGGTTTGTTCTCTGGTATCAAGTGTCATTACTTCTAGGCCTTTTGAGCAGATAGAGCTAGGACACATATGTGTTTATACCCACACATGCACACATCTGTAGTTCTCTCTCCTTATCAGAGTGTGTGTTTCTGTGTGTATGTATTAAAGGCTGTAAGTTGATGCTAATTCCTTCTGATTCCTCAGAGTTCATTTTAGTCTTTCCCTCTTAATATATTACTTCTTCCTCCCACTCCCAGAATCCAGGCTCTCATTGTCTTTAGTTTTATAGTATCCAGTCAAGATACTGTTTCCAGTTACTGGGCTCTTTCCCCCGACCCCTGCCCCCCTTTGCTCTGGTCTGATACGTTGGCGATACAGTTAGGTGTGTTTGTTAGTGCTTGTATTCCGCCTTGGGTCCCCCCACATCTTGGTGGGTTTACTGACTCCAGGGTGTGAGATGTTGCCATAGTTCCGAGAGTCTGACCTAGACAGGTCTGCTCAGAGGAGGAGGGTCAGGCGCCTCATCCCTGTTCTTTGGTTCCCACTTCCCCTCCCTCCCCCTTTTCTGCTCACCCTGTGAGTAACCAATCTCTGTGTTGCTGGTCTGTTCTTCCTGTGTTTCTTTGGTTCTGTGCCGTTTTAGAGTGATCAGGGTTGTGTTAAAGCTCGTCCAGCGGTCACTCCCACCCCACCCTCGGCAGGCGGTCCTCCGAGGCAGAGAGGGGGCCACGGCAGGAAGGTGGGCTCCTGTGACTCAGCTGGAGACCATGTGTTTAGTACTTTAATATTCTTATATTTCAGCTACTTGGATGTAACTTGGTAATATTTCAAGTTTAACGTCTGATAATAAAGCAGAAAGGGGAGAGGAAAGAATGTAGAGACCTTTTCCTACACCATCTTAGCCACCTTCTTTTAATACTAGATATTTCAGTCAGTTTTTAGTCACATGAATCTTATATTATATATACTCCTTTGGGAATAAAGAAGGCTTCACACATAAGGATAAAGTCCCCTTTGATCTCCATCCCCAACACAGAACTACTTTTATTCTCCTTGCAGATTCTTTAGACATATGTAAACAAATGTGCCTATAGAAAAAAATACATTGTTTTATGAGTGTGAGGTGGTTGCTTTTTTTTAACGTAAAAAGTATATTTTATCTTTCTTCAGCTTGCCTTTTCACTCAACGTGTCTTAAAAATCTATTCATGTCATAGAGATGGCCCTGCCCCGTTGTTCTTAACATCTGCAGAGTATTCCTCGGTGCCTGTCCTTGAGTGTGACTCTGAGCACACATACTTGGACACTAACAAGTGGAATTGCAGGGCTGCAGCTGCGTCCGTGTTGCATTGTAATCTGTACAGTAAACTGCTCTCCCAAGGGGCTGCCCGTTACCTTTTCCACCAGCGTTTTGTCAGAGTGCTCGTTTCTCTACCGATTATCAATACTTGATATTTCCTGTGTCTCAAATTTTGGGCAATTTAAGAGTGAAAAGTAATGGGGTTTTTTAAATTTGCTTTCCTCTTGAAATAGTGAGGTTGAGTATATTTTCATGTAATTATTAGCCTTTTACATTTCCTTTTCTGTGATTTGCCCATTTTAAGTACTTTTTCTTACTAACTTGTATGAGTTCTTTTTATATGCTAGATTCATTCATTTAACCCATATTTATTGATCTCTGACCATATGCCTAGGCACTGCTGTAGGTACTGGGGTAACAGCAATAAACAAGGTTTCTAATTTCACAGAATTCAAGAGGAAGTTGGACCAAAGAAAATCTGAATAAGTCATCAGATTAGGTAGATGCTAGTAAATGCTGTAAAAACATAGGGTGATGGTAGAGGGAGTGCCTGAGTGGGGAAGGAGCCCCAGTTTCCCCTTAGAGACTTCATCCTCTGAGTATTTGCCCAGAGGTGGTGCGGTCACGGAAGGCTTCTCGGAAAAGGAGGGGTCGGAGCTGAGATCTGAATGATGAGGGGGAGCTGGCCAGGAAGTGTCCAGACAGAGAGAGAACAGCATGTGCCTGGGCTCTGAGGTGGGGCTAGTGAGCGAGGGGGATGGAGGAGCAAGAGATGAGGCCAGATTGTCCCAGACAGACAAGCCAGCAGGTGATTGTCAGACGGCGCTCGGGAGTAGACTGAGGTGCGTTTCAGGAGGTGCCTTCAGCTCCTTCTCCTCTCCTGTCTAGGCCAGGTGACCAAAAGGGCTTTGCTCTGGGGAATTTGCGCATCAAGACTTGACCGATGGGTGTTGTGGTTGTTTCAAGGCATAGGCTCTTTCTTTAATAAAGGAAAATTTTCTGTTTCAGATTACCTAGGAACAGTACGATTTGGGGTTATCACAAATAAACATCTTGCGAAACTGGTATCCTTAGTACACTCTGGAAGTGTGTATTTACATAGACATTTCAACACATCACTTGTAAGTATTTTGAAATCACGTTTATATTAGCTCAGTGGTTCTTAACCTTGTTTAGGTCAGAGGCTTCTTTGAGAATTAGATAAATCTATGGACACCCTCCCTAGGAAAGTGCGCATGATTTTATATGTAAATTGAGAGTTCCTACAACCCATCGAGAGCCCCCAGTTGTCCCTGGTTCAGAGCCCGTGCATTCTAACGTGGGCTCTTGAGTTTAACATCTAGAAATTCTTTGTTTATAGTCTCCGATTCGGATGCAGCCTGGTTAGTTTTCCTTCTTGGATGAAGTTGCAGAATTATTCTGTTGGAGAATTGTTACTCTAGACCCCTGTTCTCAGGGTAAGCTTCCACTAGGCAACGTTCTTTGTTCATTTGTTCCATTTATCAAGAATAGTAACGTGACATGGCTTTCTCCTTAGCTGATGTCATGGACTTTGAAGTTCGTGTCAAGTCACAGTGAGAAGTCGATAGCTTCTCACCCCAGAGAGCCCTGATTTTTCTTTCCATTGTCGTCTTTGTTACCTGATTTCATTTGCTTTTTGGTGGACCAGCCCCAGCTCGGCTATTTCTGAGCTTCTGACCTGTATTCTGCTTAGTCCTGTGCTTCTGCTCTGTTTACTGCTGCTTCCTCAGTCCTATCACTGAGAGTTTATTTTTCATAAGTGTTTTCTGTCTCTGACTTCATCGACAGTGTCAGCGGCTCACAGGTCGTTCCTGTACAGTTCCCCGTGCTCAGTGTAGCAGCCCTTCAGGCCTGTGCTCCCCTCGCTCAGCGTGCGGGTCTCGTGCCTGCGGAGGTACCCGCAGGCCCTCTCCAGGGGGCTCCCTCAGTGGCCGGTCGCCCTGGCTTCTGCACATCTCCAGTGTCCCAGATGTTATGCTTTACTTCTTGCAGTTTGTATTCCAAAAATCAAGTATATTTTTGTGTTTTCCAAATAGAAATGTTTGTTATGATGTCAAATTCCCTCCATCCCACTCTGAGAACCACTGCTGTGGTGGTTTCTCTGCCGCCCTCCCACTTCCCTGTGCCTCTGTCTAAGCTGCTCTTGACCTCATCTGCTTTTGCTGTCTGTCATTTTCCTTCATCCTTCTTTCACGGCATGCTGTACAGCCCACATATGTCATATTTGTTTATAGTAAAGAGTACTGAGAAAGAAATTTAAAATAGGTGGAGAAAAGAAGGTGGGATGATGGGACTGACACTGGAAAACGTGTTGGGTTCAGTGCGTCCGCCCACGGTCTCCAAGGTTGGCTGGTTGCTTTAGCAGCAGAATTTCTTTTGTCAAGTGGATATTATTGGGATACCAGTATTTTAAAAAATAAAAGCAGTGGACATCTTTGTTATGAGACAATTTAAATCTCTATTTTGGGGGGGTATAAAATATCTCATTTTGTGGAACCCTCCAAAGCACTTTTTTGGGAGTTTTGTTTGAAACTTAGTGATTTCCATCATTGGAATTTCAAAAGTAATTTTATGTTGACATACTTTGGAAAAACAAAGCAAAGCAATCAGTGTTTCTTCCCTTCATTCCGCACACGTACAGTGTGGTCCGTGGCCTTGTACAGGTTCTGGGTCATTCATGGATTCATTCAAATATTTACTGAGTTCCTGCTCTGTGCCAGGGGTTCTTCTTGTCACTGGGGATACAGGTGAGCAAAACAGACACAAACTCCCACCCTTTGGAGCCAGCTTTTGAAGGACCAAGGTAAAAATGGAAATGATCCTTGACTCCGTAATTTCTGTTCCCTTAGATATTCATTGATCCTTTTATGAAGACCCACTGCCGTTTAATAGCTCCCCTTGGACAGGGCGGTGGAGGTCATTGTTGCCAGAGCAGGCAGGGAGAATTATATGTTGATAGATGAGTCTGTCTGAAGGGGAAAAGATGAATCACGTGATGTGAAAGTCACCTCTCGCAGCCTCTTTTGCTTTTTCCAACCACTGGTGAGGAAATGCTGTGTCTGGAGAAGGAGAGCCAGGCCTTAGCAGCACCAGCAAGGGCAGGTCGTGCCGCGGCTCTGAGCCTCCCTTTCTTCAGCTGTGGAGTGGCAGGGCTGATGGGGGCCTCTCGAGGACAGCGCTGATGCACTTCGATCCTTTTGTCCTCTGTGCGTTTGTCCTTCGCAGGTCTTTCCCAGGGAGGTCATCAACTACACAGCTGAGAACATCTACAAGTGGGCCTTGGAAAACCGAGAGACGCTCCTTCGATGGCTGCGGCCCCATGGCGGCAAGAGTCTCCTGCTGAATAATGAGCTGAAGAAAGGACCAGCACTTTTTTTATTTATCCCTTTTAATCCCTTAGCTGAAAGTCACCCTTTAATCGATGAGGTAAGAGGCATAGTCGTAAAGGTGTCTCATGGGGAGTAGGGAGACTGCGTTCACTTGGGCTGCTCTCCTCACACGTTCAGAGTGATGACACTAGTAGCTGAGTGGCCGCCAGGAATGGCAGGTGCGTTTCGGTGGCATTACTGCTTCCTCCTAGAGATGGGCAGGAGGGCCCATGCCTAGAATAGCATCCGCTGCAGCCTCCCTGGCCGCGTGTCCTGACAGCTGCTCGGGTCCGGGTGAGGTGGAGGAGACAGGGACCCAAATGCCCAGATGTCGCTCCTCCTGCAGTGACTGATGCTGGGGAGAGGGACAGAGGGAACGGTCAGCAACACAGGCGGGGTTTATATGGCCTAGGAGATGCCGTTGTCGTGGGGGTTTGGCTGGAGTGCTGGCCCTGGCCGTCCTCAGCCCAGCAGCCAGGAGCAGCAGGGGTGACATTGGGACCCCTTGTTTTTCTGAACCTTTCCTGTTGCACCGATGGCCAGCGTGGTTTTCAGAGACAGCTGCCGCCAGGAGTCTGCCCCTTCCTCCTGCCTTTCTGCTCCATCTGGTGCGCTCCCTCTCTCCGGGTGTGAGTTTATTTTACACACGGACCACTCGGAGGCACTTAGAGAGAGCAATAACAGTCAGCAGAGAGCTCCTGGGATTGCGAAATTGGATTTACTGGGGGTTTTATCTCTTCTTTCCCTCAGGGACCCCTTCATTGGCCAAGACCACTCTCAGACAGTGTTCCCCTGGCCAGGCTCAGCAGCCCCGCCTCCCCAGCCATCCGCGCGCCTGGTGGTCTGCCTTCAGGGAACCGGGAGGCACGGCTCTTGCCCAGCCAGACCCCTCACTTTGCTGCCCTGGAGCCTCTCTGTTAAAGTTATTATCCCCGCCAGGGGCACAGAATGAAGAAGAGAGAAATGAAATCGCTTTGTTTCTTCTCTGCTGATTAGGGAGCGCTTGAAGTAATAAGACTTAATTTCTTTAGCAAATCTTCACTACACAGAGATTTTATGAACTAAGACACTCTTTCAAATTACTAGGCCTTTTCTGCCTCTGATGTTAAGAGCCTTAAAGCTCTTCGTAGGCAAAGTGGGGTTTTCAACCAAGGTCTTTGCTCTGGTCGTAGATTTTTACTTTAACTTTTAAAGTTTCCTTCCTGAGAATTCTGCCTTGTGTGCTTAGGGTGCGACGGGGTCCCGGGGGCGGTGGGTTGTGACTGGAGCCCCGGTCCCCTATTCAGGGGTCATGGTCAGATGTAGGCATCTGGTGGGCGGACACTTGCTTCCCAGCCCTTCGTTTCCGGCTGAGCTCACTCTCCGCCCATGGCCCGGCCTTTTCTTCACAGTTTGCCTGTGGCTGCTGTCCTTGGGGCTGGCTCGTAGTGTCCCTGGGAGGTGACTGGGCCCCCTTAACCTCAGCGTGTGGTGGAGGTTGCTGAAGACGAGGCAGCGTCTCAGCACGACGCCCCACCCGCTGTCCTGTGCGCCACGTTTCCCTCTTCACCACAGCTCGCTTTAGCAAATGTTTATTAAGCACCGTGCCAGGGAGGCGTCGGGGAGAAGGATGGAGAAGACACAGCCTTGGTCTCCTGGTCTCGGAGCCTTGTCCAATAGGGGAGCAAGAACCTGCTCATAGTCAGGGTGGAGGAAGGGCAGCCCCAGGCCAGGTCAGGAGGACCGGGAGGAGGGAGGGCTCTGTCCCGGGAAGCTGGGCTGGGCCGAGGAGAGGTTAGGAGAGGCGGCGGGAGGGGCGGGTCTTTGAGACTGACCCGCGGGGGTGTGTGCTGAGGGGGGCTCCAGGGGGGGACCGCCGGAGCAGAGGCAAAGGGATGGAAGTTGCTGCGGCTCTGGGTATCAGGTGGTAGTACGGGTTGTGTGGTCCCCATAGAGGGTGGATTGGAGAAGACCCAGGAAAGACCTGTGGAGGAGAGGCCCTGGGGCTTCTTTGAAGACTTCAGGATTGATTAGAGCCCTCAAGTCTCGATGACAGTGAAGGGATGTCAGCAGATGGCAATGCAACGTTACTGTTGTTAGAGTTTTTCTGGCAGCGTGTTCTAGAAAAGTGAGAAGTGGTAAGATCCAAGCTTGATGGTGGCGGTGGGGATAGGAAGTGACCAGGGAAGTCGTGACACAGGACCAGAGACAAGGAAGTCGCCAGGGCCTCGCTTAGCAGGGTGAGTTCTAGACTCATCGGCTCCCGGACCGGGAAGGAGTTTAGGCCTTCAGCTTTATTTTTCCATTCCCACCTGGACAGACAGTCGAGGCAGCTTCACTGCTGTGAAGAGAGAGGTCGTCACGGAGTGAGGTTGTAGAGTGGGTGCTTGCCAGCAAGGAGCTTCGGAGCAGCTGTTGTGGGGGACATGAGGGTCAGCAAGAGAGGGCCATGTAGTGGCCGCACCGCGAGCCCCAGCCAGGACCGGCAGCTGCTCTTACACACGTCCACACTCCCCCACTGGAGAGCACAGCCTGCACTGCACGCCTTGTTGGCCTGCTGACCCCGGCGTCTCTGCAGAGCTCTGAGAGGTCATGCGCCATCTCGGTGTGCGTGTCAGAGTGCTTCCCACAGCCGGCAGAGAGTCTGTGCAGCTGGTGTCAGCGTCGCCTGCACGGCTCTGAGGCCTTCGCAGTGTGTGTCTGCTCAGCAAAGGCGTGACCAGACTTACGGATTTCTCTGATTGCAGAAAATGGAAGGAAGCACTTACCTTGCAAACGCTGGAAGTTATTTGGGAAATTTTCCTTATTAGTTCACATGAAATTAAATATGACATCAAGGGAGTCACGTGTGGGATGTAGCTGGAGTTATATTTTCAAAACTGCCTGTTATGAAAAAGATACAAAAGTCAAAACCAGTTCAATTTATAGGAGAAAAATAAGAATTCCTCACTCTTCAGGAGGCTTGCTCTATACAAAATGTTTTCTTCAACTAAAAATATCCTTTGCATGGCTGCTTTGTGAGCGATAAAAAGACTGAGAGAGAGAAGGAAGAGAGACTCTTTAAGGAATTTTGCTGTCCCGAGTATACTCCTACTTGGACTTTTTGTGAAAGACTACAGTAAATGCCTTCCTCTGTGGGGTTTTCGGCGGAGTGGGTGGGAGTGGTCGTCTCCTATTGTGTCTTTGAACGTAAAGCATGCCACGATGGGGCCAGAGTGCGCTGGGCTCTTGATGGGTTATATAGGCTTGACCTGGTGGTTACCGCGTGCTGTCAGAGCCTATCCCAAAAGGGCCGAGAGGTGTTTGTGTAGGGGGAAGAACAAAACGCTGCTTTGTCATCTCAAGTGACCTTTTTTAGACCCAAGAACTACTCAAACAACTTATTTTTCTGTACAAATATATGTCTTGAATTAACTCTCTCTATAAATATCACGTTGTAAAACTTGGGGTTTTTTTGAAATTGGAAAAACACTCGTTAAATGGTTTTTACACACATACACACACGCACACTCTTTAACGAAGCAAAATCCTGAGTGACTTAACATCTTTTAAATGTGTCGAGATTTGATCCAACTTAGCACAGGATTCTATTTTAGACAGTAAGTGCCTTTGGATTATAGTGACTTGCTTGTCTTTCTCATGAAGCTGGGGTGGGTGGTGGGTGGTGGGTGGTGGAAGGTACTCGGTTTGAATATCTTGGAATGCAGCGTGAATCTAAATGGCTAATACCGCTCTGAGGGTAAAGCGGTTGGTCTCACCGAGTAGTGGGAGCGTGTCTGTCACCCTGAGGTGCGTTCATTTCCCAAGTGTTTGTTGAGCGTTTGCTGCATGCCTGGCTCTGTGCTAGGCCCAGGGACAGCGGGACAAATCAAACGTGGCCCCTGCCGAGACAGATCTATGAGCTCGTGGGGAAGAGGGCTGTCTCAGCAGACTCTGCGAGACCCCGGGAGGGGCTCTGGGCCCCTGCAGATGCAGTGCCTGGCTCTTCCTGGGGCAGGATGGGTCAGCTCTACGGAGCAGCCACCCTGGGGCCGCACCTTGGGGATGGGCTGAGGTTTGTCAGATGGAGAAGCCTTGGCTGGCCGGGCCTCTGAAGGGGTGGCATTGTGAGAGGGCCTGTCCTGGTCTAGAAAGGGGACACCAGAAAGGCAGCCTTGGGCCAGAGTGGGTTAGGTTTTATCCTCTGGGTAATAGGGAGCCATTGAATGTCATTTGGTAGAGCAGTTTCATGCTTAGGGTTGTGTTTTTAAAAAGAAGTGGTGGCAGTCTGGAGGCTCAGTAAAGGTCGGGGAGAGAAAATGGTGGTGGCCAGTGGCGACTGAGGGCCTGAATTGAGGCAGTGACAATGGGTGTGCAAAAGAGGGGCCTGCTTCTCCATGCTGGAGTCCGAGCAGGCTGGGTTTGAGACTTGTGGTGGCGCAGAGGGGAAACTGAGGATTAACTGATTTTCCAGTTTGGTGATGCCCTTTTCCTGGAGAGGCTGCAATAGGCGGGGAAGAGCTTATGGGGGAAGGCGAGACGGATGAGTATGGTTTGGAGCAGGTTGAGTTCATAGCCTGCTGTGAGGCCTGAATTTATTGGAAACATGGGTGCTGTGAAATACTCTGATCCCTTCATGTGGTGTTTAGGAAGTTTTTAGACTATTAGTTAAGATGAAGAAAGGAGACATCATATGAAGGAGTCTTAAAGATGTAAAGGAAAGTGCACTCAGCTGGAGATCTGTTTCCGGTTCTCCTCCCTGGCTGTGTGTGTGGGGTGAGCTGCCTCCCCTCCCCGGCTTTCTGCTTGTCGCATGGTAGACTGAGACGTCCACCGCTAAGACCCTGCTGGCTCTCAGCTACCGGTTCACTGTTGGTAACAGAGTGACATGTCCTGAAAAGTAACCCACGCCTCTTTATTAATCGCTTTTGCTGTGATGGCCTCCTGTGGGACGCAGTACTTCCAGCCGGGGTTCCTTCTTGTGGATCAGGCTAGGATGCTTTCCAGGCCTCAAGCTACGGGGTCTCTCCCTCAGTCATCTCCACGCCTCTCACGAGCTCCACCCTGTGTTTCAGATCACCGAAGTGGCCTTGGAGTACAACAACTGTCACAGGGACCAGGTGGTGGAGCGGCTCCTTCAGCACCTGCGGCGGGTGGACGCCCCGGTGTTCAGCTCCCTGGCACCTGAGTCCCCAGTCGGGCTGCCGGAGCCACCACTGATCACAGCGTCCCCCTGCTGTAACACCGTGGTGCTGCCCCAGTGGCGCTCGCTCTCCAGGACCCGCAATGTCTGTGAACTGTGTGTCAACCAGACGGCGCGGGTCGTCGGGCCGGGCTCCATCAGCACGCCGCGGTGCAGCTTCTTCGAGATGGCAGCCGCGCTGGATTCCTTCTACCTCAAGGAGCAGACCTTCCATCAGGTGGCGTCGGGCAGCACGGAGTGCAGCAACTTCCTCAGTTCCTACAGCCCTTTCAGGTACTACACTGCGTGTTGCAGGACCGTAAGCAGGGCCATGACGGGCCTCCTTGGGTCTGAGCGCGATGCCTCTGAGAGCCCGGCCACTGCGTTTTCTTCCCTGGAGGAGAGCTGTGAGGTGGGCCCCGCGAGCTCCGTTCCTCACATTGAGGAGAACAGGGACCTCTTTCCTGAAGCAGACGTGCGTAGCACGGACTTCACGGGCCTGAGCTGCAGGACCAACAAGACCCTGAACATCTACCTGCTGGATTCGAATTTGTTCTGGTTGTACGCAGAGAGGCTGGGCGCGCCGAGCGCCGCTCGGGTGAAGGAGTTCGCCACGATCGTCGACGTGAAAGAAGAGTCTCACTATATCTTGGATCCCAAACAGGCTCTCATGAAGCTCACCCTAGGTACTGCGGGCTCTCCCCACGCATGCTCCGCACCGCTTAACTTCCGGGTAGGCTCCTTAGCGTGGGCTGATGCAGCTCTCTAGCTCCTGTGAAATCTTTAGGCTGTGCTTGGTCGTAATTTTAAAAGAAGCTAATTTTGTCTATTAAATGGAACAGAAGCCTCCTAACTCCAAACTTTGGATAGTTAGCCGCTGGACGGTAAGAGTCCACTGGTCCAGATCGGCTGCTTCTGTCACGCTTCTAAGGTGGAGCGAGCTGCAGGTGGTGGGGGGACAGGCGGGGTGGTGCAGAGCTGCAGGGGTGTTCCGGGGTGATGCACGGGAGCCCCCACACAGCTTCCCTGGAGCCTGAGACGATAGAGCCTGGCCTCCCTTTTTGTCTCGCAGGTGTAAATGTCTAAGTTTCAAGGCCACCAGGCCTCATTTGCTCTGCTGTTGCATGACGCTTTGAGCAGGGATGCTGTGACCTTGACGCCTAGATCGTAGGAAACGAGTGTCAAGTGCAGTAAACAAGCGTCAGGTTGCAAACCAGCGAAAACCACTTTGGGGGTCAGACCCCATTGTGGGAACGCCCCCCAGAGCTTGCGCCTGGGGCTGGCAGCAGCGGTGAACTAACCCACACTGTCCTGTTCCCAGGCCTCGATGTGCACACAAGGAGGTGCGAATGCAAAGGCCCTGTTAATTCAGCCTCGCTGGGAACACGGGGGCAAGGCAGTGTCTGCCACCTGGAGGCAGGAGGAATGCGGTGGGAGGGGAGCCTTTGATTGTCATGTTTCAGAGAGTGTGAAAGCAAGAACTCAAAGCCTCTAGATAGAGTCGTCTTACGATGGCTTTAAGGCCAGGTGAAGCTTGTTTGTTACTGTGGACAAATTGGAAGGGGCTTATGTAAATGGTGATTTTTTTTTTTCTATGTGGAATTATATATTATAAACACGGAGGCTCCTGAGTGTTTAAAGGAAGCTGTGACCAGTCATTTTATGAAGTGCATACTCTACTGGTGCTACCAATTGCTTCCAGTTCACATTTTCTAAAGTGACATTTTGGTGTACTGAGTTTTCTTACAATGAAACAAGCCTGTGCTTTTTAAGTTAGTGTTTAGTGGATTTTCCAGAATTCTGTTCGGTAATACTCCATCACTGAGCTGATAACATGTTCACTTTGAACGTAAGGGTCATCTGAAGGAAGCTTCTTCAGATTTCTTTCCATCTTCTGTGCCTGCTCTGGAACATCTAGCTCAGTTGTTCTTTGTCCTGTAGTTGGTGACAAAATTTGTAAGGGTCCTTGTAAAAGAAAAAAACGTCTACGATGTGTCCTTGATGGTTTGGAGAATCGACTCTTAAGTCGGCTGTATCGGAGGCAGTTTGAGAATTTAGGGTTCGTTCAGATTAGGAAAGAATTCTTGGTTTTATGTTTCAAAAACATAGCCAACTAAGTGTTATTCAGATGGTGATAATGAATTCTCTTTAGTATTCACATGACAGTCTTCACTTCCTCCTCCCTCTGCAGAACATTTCATTATTCATTAGGACCTCAAAATGGAGCGAGAAGAAAGAGAAAGAAGTGAAACTCAGATTAGTGCTGCTTCAGATGATTCAGAGGGATCTGAAGACAGCGGAGCTTGTGGGGAGGCTCAAACTGTCGGTTCAAGTTAGGTTTTTGGATTTATTATGAGTTTTATTTATGTGTTTTTCTGCTAAATATAATTGAGTTTATTTTTCTTAACTTCTTAAGAAGGAAACTTGAAGAACTTTAATAAAGGAAACAAAAACTGTAGCTCCTTGTCCTCGAATTAATGTGTTAAACACGTCCCACGTCACCGCAGCTTGTGCAGTTACTGCCTTTGTAGTTCTGCTTGAAGCTCTCAGAGGTTGAAATCTCTTAAAGATTGTGGCATGTTGATGATTTCTGCAGTCCCAGGTGTCTCTCTGTGCACCAGTACTCTTAGAAAACAATAGGATAGAATTCCTAGTGGGTCTCAGAGCCTCTGGCCCTGCGTCGCGTTGGTTATCTCCTTACTGTCTGCTGACTTCTGCTGCCAGAGGGAGCTAACCCTGCCACCACCCGGGGTGGCTTGGTGCGGGGCTTTGCCTGGAGGGGAAGTGTTAAAAATGTGAGCCTGTGAAGCCATCCCATTTTTTTTTAAATGTAGAGAGTAAAGTAGGCCAGCTCCTCTCCGTGTACTCAGAGAAGGGTTGATCTCATTTTCTCTTTATTTTTAGAGTCTTTTATTCAAAACTTCAGCGTTCTCCACAGCCCCTTGAAAAGGCATCTTATTGGAAGTGGCTCTGCCCAGTTCCCTTCTCAGCATTTAATCACCGAAGTGACAACTGATACGTTTTGGGAAGTAGTCCTTCAGAAGCAGGTATGGAGCCACGAGAGGGCCAAGCATCCCGCATCTGCCCCTGTTGAAACACTGTCCTAAGCTGCAGCTGGTGGGGAGTGTCTAGTTTGAAGTATAGAAGATGAACCACGCAGTCTCATTGCAGAGCGTGCGTGAATTACGTGGGGGGTTTTCTGATTGCAGAAAGTCCTTAAGAAAGCACATAATTGGAAAGATCTAAAGATTCCGTTTTTTCGCTGTAATTTGCACCTAAGCGACGTATATCCACTGCCTGCTGGGTTGTAAGCACAGCGAGGACGTGCGGAGCCCGTTGTCCCGGCTCCGGTCCCAGCTGTGTCCCCCTGCCCGCAGGACGTTCTGCTGCTTTACTATGCACAGTGGTGCGGCTTCTGTCCGGCCCTCAATCACGTCTTCATCCAGCTAGCTCGGCTCCTGCCAGCGGACACGTTCACTGTGGCGAGGTAAGGAGGCTCGCTCGGCTGCGCTTCGGGCCGTGTGCCTGTCTTCGCTCTGCCTTGCAGCTCGGCCGTGTGGTTTGCCAGGGTCTGCCCATTTCCCATTAACCTCGGATAAGACTTGGTTGAATTGTCAGCTTAAAGTGTGAGCAAAACGTCATTGAAACCAAAGTTTTCCTGATGAGTGCTGAGCGTTCCTTCCGTGGTGCTGAGTGCCTTTACCCTCATTGACTTCAGAGGGGGGAGTGCAGTCCTGTGGGGCTACTGCTGACCTGGTTGCTGGGACAGCCCGAAGTGGCCAGCGTCCTGGAACACCACAGGAAGGGTGCCCCCAGAGTTGCACGGCCCCGGGCCTCGGCCCAGCAAAAGGGGGCCGGTCCCTGAGGTGCTGCCAGCCGGCCCTGGGACCTGCCACAGGTCTCTCCCCCAGGCCGTGTCTCCCCCTCATTCCGAAAATGAAGAGGTAAGATTGGTTCCTATCAGCCTGTTCAATAAGACACGAAAGGACAAATACTCTAGGACTCTGCTTATGTGCGGCACCTGGGGTGTTCAGAGTCACAGAGACAGAAAGTGGATGGTGGCTGCCAGGGCCTGGGGGAGGGGAGCCGGGGTTGTTGTTCAGTGGGGACAGTTTCGGTTTTGCAAGATGAAAGAGTTCTGGAGCTGGAGGGTGGTGATGCTGCACAGCAGTGTGAAGGTGCTTATTCCCGCTGAACCGAATGCTCAGAAATGGTGAAGATGGTAAATTTTATGTTATGTATGTTTTTCCGCAATAAAAAAAAATTTGTGGGGAGAAAAAGAAACATGTGAGAGAGACTCCAGTGTGAAGAAGGGACATGAACAGGTTTTTCATGTGAGAGGAGAGAGTAAATAAACAAGTGGAGAGATTATAATCTGATGAATGTGTAACAACAGCAAAGTGTCACTTGCACTTATTAAATTAACAGATGCTTTTAAGTGACAGAATCTTGATAAAGTAAAATTGGTACAGTCACATGTAGCTAATAGAATAAGTAAATTGGCATAACCTTTTTAGAAAGCGTTTTAGCCACATTTATAAGAAATTACAGATTTTGACCCAGTTAATTTTGCTTTTGGGAATTAAGGAAATAAGGCTTCCAGAGGAGCATGAGCTAGTGGTAGTATTCTTTATGTCCAACAGTAGAGGAATGGGTAAGTAAATTATGGTTGGGCGTTTGATGAGAATTTTACCCGTTCATTACAACAATGCTTCTCATGTAATTAATTGAAAAGAGTAGAGTATGAAATATATGATTCCTTTCTCAACAGTATGTAGGCCTGTACCCCAGGCCTGAAAGAGAACCCCAGAAAGAAGGTCCCAGTCAGCACCGTGGAATTCTGAGTGGATGTTTACAAATGTTGTTCTTTTAATTTTTCGGTTTGGTTTTCAAAGTAAAAATCAGAGAGAAAAGCATTTGATTCTAGAATGAAGTGTCCGGCACCACTTGTTTAAAAAATGGAGCTCTCCTGTCTTAGGGAGGCTGTCACAGGCAGAGGCGGGAGTGCCGTTTCGTTAATAAAGCTGTTTAAAAACCACTATGATTTGGTTACATCATTTTTTTTTAAAGTGAATTTCATCCTTGTGGACACATACATGGCATGGATCCCCCCTTCCCCACCATTATACTTTCTGAAAATTTCCATCAAGTTAATAATTCAAAACATTTCCATCTTTTGTATGTGCTATTGGTGAGTATCGACGTTGGTGCCACCTGACTGAGCCGCCCTTCTCAGGCTGCTCCCTCCTTCTAGCATATTCTTTTGCTCCCTCTGAGCAGCCCCTGGGGGCAGGGGAACTTGCTGCATGCCCAGCTCAGTGTCAGCTGCAGGAGAGGCCACCGCCGCGTTCAACAGTAATTAAGCACAGGTTGGGTAATTTAGCACAGATGTCATCTTCTGTATTAGAAAATTAATCTGAAATCTAAGAAAATACACCCTTTCTGCCCTCCGACCAGATTTACAAAGTGTAAAATAGAGTGTAATCTTTCTTTCCCAGTTTGCTTTCGTCTTCAGAGAGGCTGGATGTGTTTTGTGCAGTGATTGCCTCTCTCTTCCCAGAGCTGATCCAAAATTGAAGGCCTTGCCGAGCCCTGTGAGGTGCGCGGGCTGCTTCTAAGGCCCCACAGAGGCCTTTCTTCTGGAAGTCCATCTTTGCTTTCAGGACGTGGCGTTCCCACTCAGACGTGGAGCGGAGACGTGCACGTGCTCGAGGCATCCGTTCTGCCTCCACCGGGCAGTGCAGCCGCAGACGTGCTCCAGGCGCTTCGGTTGCTGAGGAAGTTCCTTTGGCCTGGAGTTTCTTGTGCTAATCTTTTACTTTTTCTGTTCTTTCCCTTTGCCAGGATTGATGTATCTCAGAATGATCTGCCTTGGGAATTTATGGTTGACCGTCTTCCTACTGTCTTATTTTTTCCTTGCAAAAGGTAATGCTGAATTTTTTCAGTATTTGGGCAAATGGGAGTCTTTTGCTGAAAATTAAAGGGGTTTAAGATACTTAACAGAAGTAAAATATAAATCATTAGTTATTACCAAACCATTTTGAATAAAATGTATTGTTCACAAAATGCACCGTTATGAGGGACAAGGGTCGGAGGGCTTCGGTGTCCCCATGTCGGGTGTGGTGGTCGTTTGCAAGAAGTTTGCCTCTCCCAGAGTGTGTTTGACAGGAGCCTGAATGTGCCATCGGCGCTCATTCGCTTTCCGGGCCTTAGGGGCGTGCAGTGGATGCAAAGATGGACAGCACAGAGCCCCACAAAACAACAGCTTGTCTGCTGAGCCTCACGGGCGTCAGGCCCGCCCCAGGCTTTCGCGTGTGTCGTTTCTCCTTGAGCCCTCCCGAGGAGCACCTCGTCCCCCTTGTGCAAGGAGGAAACGGAGGTTCCTAGCCCCCACACCCCCTCCCTGGGATTCAAGGAGCCTTCTCCCCACGTGTGCAGCCTTCTGGGAACGTCGGCCATGGGTTGTCACCTTGATCTCTTCCCGCGTGTCTACGCCGGACTCCAGGTTCGGTGATTACAGCACCTACCCCGAAAGGCCAGCCAGCAGGGCTGGGGCGTTAGCATTGGGCACGCAGACTTGGCAGTTAGAGACTGTGGATGCGGATGTTTTGGTAGAAAGGGAAATTAACTCTTGGCCTTTAAAGCCTGATAAACCAGATGTTCTCTCCCTTTTTACAGATGCTCTTTTGTTGTTTTGGTTTATTAATTATTTTATTGGGCCACAGTGGCTTATAGCATTATGTAAATTTCAGGTGTACCCCTTTTGTTTTTAAAAGGCTGCGTCCTTGGGCACCCAGTCATGTGGCTTTGACAGTATCTCTACAGGGAAAGGCTTTTGTAGGATTACTGTAGTGGGGTCCCTAACTCACACATGGGACGTTTACTGTTTTAATTTCCTGTGCTCACTTTTCCCCTTTATTACAGCCACTGCCATGCTTTTTGTGTTTCTCTAGGAGAGCACTTCCTTCATATCTATTGAGTCATTTCCTTGGTTTTTCCTCTTTGTCTCAAAGAATTCCTGCTGGAATGCTTCCTGTGGTAGTAGGGTCTTGTCAAATCATGCACTAAAAACAGAGCCCGACTCACCCCGTTCTGCTGCTGACTGTGTTCTGTCGAGCCTTCTTTCTAAGAAGCGTTTGGAGTGCCACACAGTCAAGGTCGTGGACAGTAACGCTAGCAATTTCATCTCTGTGCAACAGAGGTTGGGCATGAAGTTCAATGAAGCGTAATTTTCGAGTTCCAAACATAGTTTGGAAAAGTATCACACCCCACCCGTGCCTTCGCATGAAGAAGTTCTCAGCAGCTAGAATACGTGAATGTGTATTGGGAGACACACACAGGATTGGTGGCGGGGGGTGTGTGTTTGGGGGCCCGAGTCTGGATTGAGAGCCTTGCCTTCCCGAGCTGCCCGGTGTGGTCAGCATGGAGATGAGCTCGTTGTCCAGGCCCCGCGCTGCTGCTCACTGTGCCCCTTACCATTTTCCTTGAGTTGACAGGTCAGAAATGTCAGTACTGAGTGTGAGCGGACTGTCAAGTTCTGTTTCGGTGGAAAGCTTGGCGAACCACATTCTGGCTGCTCTGGAGCAGCCTTGTTCTTTCCTGCAGGTCAGTGGCAGTCACAAGTGAACTCGGCTCCTCGTGAGCTGGTCCACACTGAAGGTTCAGCCTGCTCACAGGGTCAATGGGCAAGGAGATGAGCTGACAGCTGGCAGAAGAGGAAATGAAAAAGGCCATTTGGATTACACGTGATAAGACTTTTTTCACGTGCGGGTGCTTATGTTATTTTTACTGGAAAGTACATATGTGTTTTGATAAAATACAAATTTGCGTATGCACTGGGTTACAACGTGTGCAGAAGGGAAGATGTCAGGATGTGGACGTGATAATTTTGGAGGAGTGAGGTCTACAGGTGACCCGGGGGAAGCATCTCGTATGCTTTTTACATGCTTTGCAAATTGTCCACAGCAAGCCCATCTGACTTTATAACCTTGAAAGAGAGAAACCACATGAAAGAGCTTGTCCTCTGCCACAGTGTGCGGCCTGGGCCTCCTCTTGCTCCTGGCGGGGCTGACTTCATGTGCCGGGGCATCTTAGAGCGGCTGTTCCTTCCACACTCTCTGTGTGACTTTGCTCTGGCCCTGCCCTGGGCTGGGAGCTTGAAGAGGGGTTTGTTGTCATGTGTCCCCGGGGGAGAACCTAACTCCTGTAGAGAGGCTGCCCCGCCTGTGCAGTAGACCCTTAGACCCGATTTGTCATTGTTACACTTGACCCTATGCTTCAAAGATTTAAATGTGCGCCTAGTGGATTTAGAGGAGAGTCCGGTAGACAGGGGGACCTTCTGCCACCACGCTTGAAATGAGCACTGTTTTGGGAGCATGTGTTGACACTGTCCTTGCTACTTCTAAAAAGCTTGGAAACACTTTAGCATCCCCATTAGGTAGATTCACGGAGACTGCTCGAGGAAGTCTGAAATAGCACGCTTACAAATATCATTTTCTGTCCAGATACACACTGAGGCGTCTGGGCAGCTCATTCCTGGGGGCGATTACATGTACTCTCTGTCCTATTAAGGCCAGCTCTTAATAGAACAGAACTTGGTGGCAGGTCCAGCCTCTGCTTGTCCTTCCTCCCACACACTGTACAGTGGCCAGGAGCTTTTTTGTCTTTAACTATATTATTTATTTATTGAAAAAAAATTTTTTTGAGGAAGATTAGCCCTGAGCTAACTGCTGCCAATCCTCCTTTTTTTTTGCTGAGGAAGACTGGCCCTGAGCTCACATCTGTGCCCATCTTCCTCTACTTTATATGTGGGATGCCTACCACAGCATGGCTTGACAAGCGGTGCCATGTCCACACCCGGGATCCGAACTGACGAACCCCAGGCTGCCGAAGCAGAACGTGCACAGTTAACCGCAGCGCCAGTGGGCTGGCCTGCAGGCTCCAGGAGCTTTTTAGTTGTCGGTTGAATGGCTGGAAGGCCCCCCTTGAAGAAAGCTCACTTGTTAAGAAAACGGTGCTTAAAGGAGGGCATGGTTCTACACTTAGCCCAGAAATGTTTGCAATTATTCCCTGTACTGAGAGTCTCCGTGAGTGTTGGATAAAATGGGACATGTCTGACTTGAATCGCCCCGTGACTCTTAGCTCGTAAGGGAGGCCGACCCATTAATAATAGCACACCTTCTGCCTTGTCTTAGGCATTTGGCCGCTGGCTCTGTGTGCAGAGGGCGGCAGCTTTGATGAGTGGTTTCTGGCTGGTTTTTAAAAAACAACGTGGTTTTCCTGAGCTGACATTCACTGAGCACGCAGGTGGCTCCCCTCATCCTGAGGGCAGGCTGCAAGGCCAGGATGCTCCTGCCACCCCCTTGGCAGGCGACGCTGTGCGGGGCAGGGGTGCCACTCGTCTGGGGGCTCCCAACCCTGAGCCGCAGCCCCGGAGTCTCTCGCCCTGCACTCCTTCTGTGTTCCGAGGCAGCCATACGTCGTTTGCCCACCTCGTCCATAAAGCCAGTGGTTTTGATGTATTGCAGCTGGATTGTGTACGCGGGGGTAGATGTGTCTGTGGTAGAAATTTTGGTCGTGAGACAAATGACAAGTTCTAAAAAGGAATCTTCCAGTCAGGACTTGCAACAAAGCTCTGGGGATACCCCGCCTCATGTCACCCTCCCTCCTGATTCTGTGCGAGCAGCCTGAATTCAAGTCCCTCGGCTGGTCTGTTTATCAAGGCAGGGGCTCCAGTAACACCTTCCTCCTCATGGCAATAAAAATGTCTCCAGGTGTTGCGAAATGGCCGTGGGGGCACAGTCACCCCCAGTGAAGAACTCCTGCTTTGGATAATGTGTAATAAATGCTTGCCGAGTATTTCAAGTTTTTCCTAATTCACCAAGCACTGTGGGTGGCCACAAGTGATGTGGGTGACAGTCCTGCCCCAGGACGCCCTTCCTGACACACCCCGGGCCTCTTGGCACACAGGCCGTCTGCCCCCGTGCTCCCCGCGCCCTGCGTCCCTGGCTTTAGGCTTGGGCCTGGGAGCGCTTGTCTTTCCTGGAAGGTTGTGAACAGAAACTGAATTCTTTGTCCTCAGGAACAGACACACATTTGAGATAAGCCACCTTAATTACAGAACGCGCATATGGGACATCCTCAGCTTTGTAGAAAACTTTTTGCTCTGTTATTTACATTTTCCTCGCTGACTTTCAGTAAGTAAAATCCTCGGGATGTCTTTTGGGAGGAAATACGTGGCCTGACCTTCAGTCGCAGTCCAGTTTGGGGCCAACGGTGTATGCGAGGCTCTCATCTCTGACTCCTTCCCCTTTCTCTCCAGAAAGGACCTCAGTGTGAAATACCCCGAAGGCCTGCCCATCACCCTCCCAAACCTGCTGCGGTTCATCCTGCATCACTCAGACCCTGCCCCTGCCCCCCCGAGCTTGGCGACCCCTCCGACGAGAGAGTGTCTCCAGAGCGAGGCGGTCTTACAGCAGGGCCACATCTCCCACCTGGAGAGAGAGATCCGGAAGCTGAGGGCAGAGATCAGCGCCCTTCAGCGGGCGCAGGGGCAGGTGGAGGCGCGGCTCTCCAGCGCGCGCAGGGACGAGCACCGGCTGCTGCGGCAGAAGCAGACCCTGGAGAGGCAGCACGGCCTGCTCCAGCTGCACAGCGAGCAGCTGCAGGCCCTGTACGAGCAGAAGACGCAGGAGCTCGAGGAGGTGGCCCGCAAGCTCCAGGAGCTGGCCGACGCCTCGGAAAGCCTCCTCACCGAGAACACGTGGCTCAAGATCCTGGTGGCGACCATGGAGCGGAAACTGGAGGGCAAGGACAGAGCTGAAAGCCCCACTCCCCCAGAAGAGGCGCGCGCTGTCCCCCCGGAACCTCCAGGTGCCCCCCGCCTACCTGGCAGCACCCCGCCTTCCAACGGCAGCGCCATGCTGGCGTCCGACAGGAGCAACGAGAACAGGACGGACTGACATTTAACATGACATGAAATCAGAGGTGAAAACTGTACATTGGGAATATATTTATGCAAATTTTATTGAAATTTATTGTAAATAAAGATTTTCTCAGTGGTCTAGAAAATCAGTTTGAATGTCACTCAGCTTTTATTGAACAGGGATGACATCCCTTGCACTTATTGCACGGAGTTGATAGCTTTGAGACAAAACAGTAGCACAGGCCACTTGAAGATCTGTCTGAAAAATCGGTCCCTGTTTTGGTGGCTCAGTGTCAGAGTGTCTCCCCGTTCCCCCTCCTGGCGCTTCTGCGATGACACGGAGGATGAAAGATTAATTTTGCCTGACTAGTCAGAAAACTTAAACGCAACAGTCGGGCTATTCAGAGAGAATTCAATGAGAGGCCATAACTTGACTAAGCCATTTGAGTGTGCGGCTCTGGTGTCGATGCTATAAAAAGTAGCTATTGATAAACAGGAACAGTGAAACCGATTATGTGGCCGTTCACCAGTTCTACAGGCACTTTCACGACCACTCCCGGAGACCCCGTGAGTGCCCCTCCACGCCTGTGACCCAGCACTGCCACCACACCCACGGGCCTGCTGCAAGGGGGAGAAGGGACCTGGAGAAGAGAAACGGAGGAGAAAGTGACGTTTCATCATTTCAAAACCAAAACCTCACTGGCCCAGTAAAGACCTCAGGGCAAGCGTGACGGCCAAGCCATGGTCCTTTCCCGGGCCAGGCTCAGAGACAGAAAATGCAAGTCCCAGGGGCTCCTCAGGTACTGGGTGGGCACACATCCTAGGGGGTGCTGCTGCCTGCGGAAAGTAGAGGTAGAAGGCTCGGAAGTTCTGGAAGGCGAGGGGAATGGGTCCAAGACCCTAGAGCTCCCACGTGCCTCTTGAGCCGCCTTCATTAGAGAGCAGAGCTGCTCCCCATCTTCCAGTTGGCACCTCTGGGACTCCTGCCGCCCTGCCCCACCCGCACCCCGTCCCCCACTCCAGCCCGCAGGCCTCTGTTGGTCTCGCGCTTGCCCATGCCCAGTTAGGGGCCAAAGACCTTTCCTCTCCTGTCTTGATGCCAGCTGCCCCCTAAGGGCCCCTCTAGCCCATTGTGGTCCCTCGCTCCTGCCCTCAGCTCAGATTCCTCCCTAGCAGCCCCTCCCCTCCCCAAGCTGTTACTTCCTGTTTGACCCCCACTTTAGGTGGATGCTGCTAAATAAGTGGTCCCTAAGACCCCTCCTCGGGGTTCTAGAAAGGACATTAGTTCAACATGGTTTTTAGAGGAGACCCGGATGAGGCCAGAGGAGTGGGCTTCAGCCGGACCCGGAGGCTGGAGCTTGGAGGGGGAGGGGGGCGGGGTAGCCACGAGCCACCCTGGGGCTCCCTGGCCATGCTGAGAGCCGGCGCTCCTAGGCCAAGCCGGGGCTGGTCCCCGTTTGTCACCAAGGATGCCCACACAAGTCCCGTTGGGTCAGGGTAGCTCAGGATGTGCCTCCAGTGGTGGGGCTAATCCAGGCGAGGGCACTGAAGCACACAAAGGGTCCCCCTGGAGATGCAGGCTGTGGGACGCTGGCCCGGCCCAGAGCCACCAACTCCTCGTCTGGGCGAAAACCAAGTCCCGGGCCTGAAACCCACTCTCCTCCTGCATCCCCGGAGCCCACCAAGCGTGGCTGTCAGAGCCACCTGGGGCCCCCCGCGTGCACGGGCACAGGCTCGGTGCTCCTAGAGCGGGGTCAGGGGACTCTCCTCCAGGTGACCCGCTGAGGAAAGCGAAATCCAGTACCCAGCAGGTGGGTGGCAATCTGAGAAGGAAGGAAGCTAATTTGCGAGAAAGGGAAGGGGGGCGGAAAACCCTCAGAGTCCCTCCCCCTGCCCTCCAGTGCAGAAAATGTTAAATACAACAACAACCAAAAACCACAATTTTCTCTTTCCTGGGCCAACTGGGTTTCAGAGAAAGGTCGCCTCCACGGGCTTTGGGGTTTGTAGCGGAGCCTGCGCTCTGTAACGCCCGGTGGGGGCAGCGGGTGGGGACTGGGCCGGGGGAGTGCTCAGCATGCTCAAGACCAAAGGGGCAAGAAACTGCTCTGCCACTAGGACGCCTGGCAGCCATCGGGACTCGTGCCCTGACTCGTCCTTCACCGGTTCCCAGGCAGCCGCAGCAGCTTCCTTGCAATAACTCCACTATCAACAGGAACTGGAATCCACCGACCAACCGAGTCTACCTAGAGAACGAGGGGGCGTGGTTCTTCTTTCATCCATTGCTAACCAAGCAGAAATCCCCAGAGCACCCCCTCTGGGCGGCCGTGAGACCTGACACTGATACTCACGTCCTCTGCATGCACACGCACGTGTTATATACATTAGAGGCCCCGCCAAGTGTCTGAGACCCTCCCCCACAGCCATCGTGAGTCCGGTCGGTCAGTCCCACGTGCTCTATACAATGTTTTAAAAAATCAGCAAAAAAGGCTTAAGGACGTGCTTCAGGGGCCTATTTACAGTTCACAGGTTTGTGAGTTCACACCTTACAGTAGTAGCTCCATCAAAAACAGGCTCAGCTAAACATTCAAGTAACGAAAGCGCTATGGGGCCGTGAGCCCCCGCAAGGTCAGGCCTGCCCACTGCCTGCAATGGGCAGCCCCAGCAGGAGGCTGAGGGCACGCCCAGGGCCACCGAGTCCCGGCTGGGGACAGCTGGGAGCCCGAGAGTCAGTGCATGCGATGAAGAAGCCTGCGAGGCCATGCCAGCAGTGTCAAGCCTTGCTCTCAAACGGCGGCATGTCCGTGGTTTCGCGCCTCCTGGCTGGCTGCAAACAGGCCCAGGAGCCCCCGCGTCCCAGCTCAGCCGTGGACTTCCAGGCCGTTGGGGGTCAGCTTGGCCTTCCTCTCCACACACGGTCCCCTGGCCGAGTACTGCACCAACAGGAAGGGCTCCTTGGTCTCGCCATCCCCGACGATGCTCTCCTCGTCCTCCGACTGGCTGATGCGCTGCAGCCGCAGGTAACACCAGCAGCCCAGGATCAGGGCCCCCAGGGCGGCGATGGCGATGAGGATGACGATGACCGTGACCACGCCCGTGGTGGGGCTGTGGTCCATAATAGACATGGTCAGTGCTCGGGGAGGCTGGCACGGCAGGAAGCTCTTGGGGGCACCGGCTCAGCGAGGCTGGAACTCAGGCGGGACACCAGAGCCCTGGAAGAGAAAGCAAGACGAGGCTACATCGGAGACTCTGCTGGGGACCCTGCCAGCTTGCGAGCTGGCTGGGCTCCTCCACGGGGTCTATTTTTAATCTGTTCTTAAGCCTGACCGTCCCGCCCTCATCCCAGGGGAAAAGCCTCTGGTTGGCCTTCGCTGTTTCTCTGTTCATGATGCCACCAGCGTCCTCGCTGCTCACCCCAGTCCCCTTCTTTCACTACCTTTCATACCCTCAGTCACCCCCGCTCAGCCCCGGAGCCTGAGATGCAGGGAACGGGGGCACCCAAGACCTGCAAGCCCCCTGCAGCAGAGGCTGAGAGAGAGTCTGCTTCAGCTGAATGTTCCGGAACACCACTAGGTGTTCAGTAACGGCTCAGCAACTACAAGGAGGCAGTGCTTCATTGATGGCCAGACATGAGGGACTCAAAAGCAGGGAAATGACATCAGCCCCTTTTGCAAACAGGCAACACATCTAGCTGAACCGAGTCTTCCGGAACACCTGTGAAAGGCTGGGGTGGGGGTGGGGGGGCGGTGACAGGCTTTGCCCACAAGGGAACTGCAGCCACCGGGGGAGAGCCCCGATCCACCACATACCATCTGAGAGGAAGCCAGGCAGCAGGGTCCTGGAAGATGGCAGCCCGAGGGAGGGCAGGAGTGGGACAGCCCGGCCCTGCCCTCGCCAAGCTCAGCGCCTGGTGCAGAGCCAGACCGCAGAGGGGTCAACACACCCAACGCCTCTCACTACGAATGCCATGCCACGAACACAGGGCACCGGGTGCCACGATGCTAAGCCAGTGGGGCAGGGGATACTCAGGGAGGCAATCTGACACTGGGACGTGCAGGAAGACCTAGCCCTCGGGGAAGCGTGTTCCTGGCAGGGGAAGGGCATCTGCTAAGGCTCTGAAGGCAGGAGAGGGCCTGCTGGCGAGTGTGAGGAGCTGAGGGCCCTGGTAGCCGGACCTGGAACATCAGCTTGTTCAGTGGGGGCAGCGAGGGGGTATACATGCTGGACCGCCACCTCCTCATCCCGTAACCTCAGACAACAGCTTCCACCTCTCTGAACCCCGAATCCTCCTGTTAATGGAGCTGGTCGGGGGCTAAGGAGAGCACAGCTGCAGGAAGCACAGAAGACAAGAACCCCCACTCGAGGTCTGACTCTAGGTGGCACCCACAGGCCCAGCCAGTGACGCCCACTGAGGCTGGAGGTGCTGGAGCTGGCAGGCTCGCCGGGGCCCCAGGACCCTGTACTTGTTTATTTCTCCTGCATTGCTGTAAACGGAGCAAAGCACAGTAACCAACAACCAGGTGGTTCTGAGGCTGAGGTGACGCCCTGGGCACAGGGCCGGCCCGAAGCAGAAGCCGGCGCCCAGGCAGAGCTGGCTGTCCGAGTTCAGCGTTTTGAGCAGACTGACCTCAACACAGGTGGACAGCGCTGGCCAGGGAAGGTTGCCCTCCAAACAGGATGGAACCCGCCGTCCCTGAGCGGTCACAGCCTTGATTAGAAATGACTCTTCTCCACACCAGGAGTCTCCCGACCCGCCCCCAAGGCCAGATTTGCCTGAGGGTCAAAGGCAGCCAAGTCAAAGCCCAAGTCCATCTGGGGACCAGGCCCTGGGAAAACGCCGCAGACCCTGGAGTGCGGCCCTGAACCGCGCCCGCGTTTGCAGAGGGGTCCTGGGCAGGAGTCGGGGCGACATCCTGGAGTCGGCCCCCTTCTGACCACCTCCAGCGTCAAGTCGCTGCCAGCGCTCACGGTGGCTCCCTGGTCCACATGTGCGGGCCCACTGCAGCCAGCGCCCCGTCTCGGAGGGAAGGCACCAAGTCCTCACAGTGACGTACAGGACCGGACACGATGCATTCCCACCCCTTGCACCCCTCCCCGCTGCCCCCAGCCAAAATGACCCCGCGCTCCCTCCTGCCTCCAGGCCTTTGCCCAGGCAGGTCCCTCTGCCCAAATGCTCTGCTCTCCTACCCTTGTTCAGTGGTTCTCAACTGGGGGCGGCTGTGCCCTTCAGGGGACGTTTAGCAATGTGCAGAGACATTTTTGGTTGTCACAACTGGCAGTGGGAGTGTTGCTGGTATCGAGTGGATAGGGTCCAGGGATGCTGCTAAACATCCCACAGCGCACGGGATGGCCCCCCACCGGCAAAGATCTGGCCCCAAGACTCCACAGTGTGGAGGCAGAGAAACCCGCACCTAGTTAACTCCAGTTCAGGTGGGGAAGCCCTCCAGAGCCACGGTCCAGGAGGGTCTCTTCATCCTGCGACTGCACTTGCTCCCTCCCTCCGGGCACCAGCCTCAGTCTGCAACCCTGGCTTCTGTAGCTCCGCCATCTGGTTAGCACCCGCCTCCCCCATCGGGCTGTGCGCTCCAGGAGTGCCCTTGCACACTTCTGTGCCCTCCAGTGCACAGATCATCCTGGCCCCTCTGCCGCCATCAGGGCTGCTATCAGCTCCCACAGCTCTGCTCTGTCCTCTCAGGCCTCCAGACAGGACAAGTGACCCCCTCCCCCACAGAGAGCCTGCTGGCTGCAGCTGAGTGAACACCCACCGCCTCGGCCCTCCCCGCCGCCCTCTCTCCACTGGACCTTTCGGGTCCAGCGCCTGCCAGGGCACCTGCCCTCGCCCCAGGCTCCTGGACAGGAAGCCCAGTCAGTATCAATTCGGAAGGGGAAGTGTGTGTGTGTTTGGGGAGTGGGGGTGATTTGGGGGCAGGAAGCGGGAGATCAATCAACGGCAGCAAGACGTGGGATGGTGGTGGCGGGGAGCCCAGGAGGTGCCCACAGTCCAGGGGAATGCCAGCGGTCCGAGGACTAACGAGGAGACTGAGGCAGAGGCAGCCCCAGCTCAGAGAGACCCTCTGAGGGGAGTGGTGGCCTCAGAGCCCTGTCTGCTGCCCCCGCCCCAGGCCAGGAGGGGTGGGCAGAGCCAGGTGACCAGGCCATACTCATGCCAGGTCCCGGGCCCTCGCCTGAACGTGTGTGTGTGCGCGTGTGTGTGTGTGTTCCTTCACTCGCTCGGCAAGTATTTCCTGAGAACCGATCTTGTAAAAGATCTGATCACGTCATGCCCTGCACAGAACCCTCCCCAGCACTGGCAGAGGACCCGAACCCCCTGCCTCCCCGAGCTTCCTACCACCTCCCCCGCCTCGACCTCAAGCCCTCCACATTTTCTGTTCCTTCTGCCTGCAATGTTTTTCCCCGACTGTCCCGTGACTGGCTCCTTCCTATTATTCGGGACTTTCTCAGCAGGTGCCTCTTGGGGGATGTGTTCCCAGACCCCCATGACTGCAGATGCCCCCCGGCCCCACACTTGCCATCTCCTTGCACGACTTCATTTGACTTCCCCGAGCTCTTGGCTGCTTGGAAGTCCCCTGGGTCAGGGAATGTCTTCCCTGGCTGCTGGCTCCTTCCCGCAGTGGACTCGGAGCCTGGAAGCAGAGGGCACTGTCCGTTGTGCCTGCTGCTGGGTCCCCAGCCCTATGATCGGCACACAGCAGGTGCTGGAGAAATGTCTGCTGAGGGTTCCAAGCCCGGGGACAGAGTGATGAGTTAGAGGAGACGCTGATCAAGGCTGGCACCCCTCCCTCCCCGCCCCCCTCAGCCAGCTCCCTAACCTTGAAGCCACTTACGGGACCCTGGGCACAGGTCCCCATGCCTGTCCCAACAGACTCAAGGAAGCTGGCAGCCTGCGTGGGAGGTCAGGCTGCAGCCTGAGTGCGGGGGCAGGAGCGACATGTGCAAGTAGATGCCGGGCAGGCCTGAGCTGGGGAGGGCAGCTGTTTCCACGAGTGCTGGGGCTGGGCCAGGGGTGGGGGGCCGCCAAGAAACACAGCCCAGGGGAGACCTGAAGCCTGAGGGTACTGGCCGCTTCCCCCAGACTCTCTTGGCCTGCGCTGGACCCCACCCGCTTGCTTCGCCCCTCCCAGGCCTTCCTGATGCCCGTCTGAGCCAAGGGGGCTCCTGTGAGTCAGCTGACCTCTCCCCAGATCCAGGAAAGCCCACGGGGTGGGACAGGGTGGGCCGCAGCATAGGCTGGGGAGATGCCCAGACGGCGCATGGGAAGCCTGGACCCCCTCGGGACCATCGTCGAAGCAGTTAGCATTTATCCTCTGCAGTCATGAACCCGGCGGCTGAGGCGGCTCACCGTTATCACGCCCATTTTACAGACGAGGAAACTGAGGCCCAGAGAGTCGGAGTGGACCGCCCAGGATGTGAGCCCAGAAGTGCGGCCCATTAGAGCACAGGTAGGGGTCTTCCCAGCACCAAGGGCCGGCCAGCCTGCCATCTCCGGGCACTCTGGGGTGGGTGACAGACCACTCTCCCCCACCACCTCTGGAGCATCTCCTTGCCTGCTCCCTCAGTCAGGACAAAGGCTGGCACTGGAGGCCAAGGCCATTTGGACCCCCAAACATCCAGGGCCAGTCCCCCCCCATCGCTGCCCCCTCCTGCTCTGAGGGCCCTCGGTCCTGCCTCCCTGGGCCAAAAGTGGCCCAACCCTCGGGCCTCAACCACTGCTCCTGGAAAAACCAGCTCTGAAGCCCAGCCTCGCCATCTGCAGAGGCCACCCCTTTGAACTGCCCAGCAATGTGTTCCAAAGGACAGTCCCAGTCCCAGCCACCAGCAAGCTGAGAGCAGGCATCTCCCACCATCCTGCTGTCCCTGAGGCCCACAACTTAGGTCTTCCCTAATGTAAGACGGGGTTCCAGTCACCCCTGCCTCTTCATGGGACCCCCAAACTAAGCCTTAACCCCCCTTCACAGGTCACACCACACACTCAAGGCCCAAGGGGGCCACAGTTAGCAGCAGAGCAGATCTGGGTCCCCTCCTTCGCCCAGCCCGCCCCTCCACCAGCTCCTGTGAGCTGTTGTGACCCAGCCAAGCAAGCGGCCTCGATTTCTCAGTGTGCAAAATGGGAATGAGGCCCTGATCTCCCCAGCCAGGCTGTGGGAAGGAGGAGAAGTGATAAGAAACGTGAAAATGGAAGGGCCACAGGGCCACCAGGTTTGCCTGTCACCAGGCACCATGGCCTGCTGGGTGCCACAGGGAGGACAGTGAGCCCTCGGGATCCCCTCACCCCCACCAAGGACCTGCCTCCCAGGAGGGCACCGAGCCTGGGCAGGGACACGCTGCCACCTTCTTCTCGCTTAACTGGGCATATCACGAGTGTCACCTGGCCCAGCTGGACGCCAGCTCGCCACTGCTGCCCTGCAGCCTCCACCTTCTGGGGCTGCCCCGCTTACCAGGCCAGGGACTTCCAGCAATGCCCTTAGGGGTTAAGCCAGGCCCCCTCCCCCAACAAGGCCATCTGCAGAGTGTGCCAACCAACCAGGGTCCGCCTCTTTCGGGGACCCCAGTTCACAAACGAAAACATGCACTGCCCGGTCTCTGATTAGGAACGTAAGATTGTAGGCACGACGGGGCACTACTGGGCACGACCAGGGCACAGACGAATGTCTGCTCTGGGCCAGGTCCAAGCAGACACTGGGACCGAGGACGCATCACCCAAGGTCCCTGCCATCCAAAAGCCAGGACCAGGCACAGCGGGGATGCCGAGGGCTGACGAACAATCACGGGGCTGTGCCCAGCTCTGCGGCCAATGTCACCTCCTCCTCCAGCCCCCACCCATCTCACCCCCCCCTCCTGAAGAGGAAACTCGCCCCAGAACCCCCTAGGTTCCCCTGTGCACAAGAGGAAGCTGGCTCGGGCTTGCCCGGGGAATGCCCCAAGGTCAGTGCAGCTCTCCTGGGGCCCAGGCCTGAGGCTCATGCCCCTACCCTGTGAATCAGCCACTGGGCATTCACACAGGCTGCCCCAGGGTCAGCCCACTTGGCCAAACAAGTTTGGTAATAACAGGAGATGCCTGACGAAAGTTGGTGATGATTACTATGTGCCAGCCTCTGAGCTAAACACTTCACACACATCAGCTCCTTTCGGCCTCAAAACACCCTCGAGTTGAGTTATTACCACGCCCACTCTGCAGACACAGAATCTGGGGCTCAGAGAAGTTAAGTCAATTACCCAAGGTCACACAGCTCAAGAGTAGTTGCGCAGGGATTCAAACCCAGGCAGCCTGGATCCAGAATCCCAGATTTCAACCTCGACACTAAAATGTCATATTCTTGACTCCCACCTCCCCACTCCCGTGCCTGAGGACCAGATGAATTGCACTCTGTCCCCCCCGCCCCCCCCAGGGCAGGCTGGGTGGCCGGGGCCGAGGACTCGATGCTGGGGACACAGGGATGACAAGCGCCCGGGCAGCTCCCGCGTGCTGAGCGCGGGCGACGTGCAGGCGCGGTGCCAGGCGCGCTCCACGCACCGTCTCATTTCACCCCGCCAGGCGACGCTGTCGTCTCCCCCACGCTGCTCAGGAGCTAAGCGAGCCTGGAGAGAGGAGGGGGCTCGGCCCGGGGGACGACAGCTGGACGGGGAGCGACAGCTGGAGAGGCAACTCCAGCCGCCCGCCCGGGGCAGGAGGACGGGGGACCACGAGACCCAGTCATGCCCACGCCGCGCAGTCACCGCCGACGGAACCCAGCACTGAACGCTGCGGCTCGTCCTCAGTTTCCCCACCTGCGAAAGGGGCGCCAGACGTTGCCAGGACTCCCACCCCTACCCCCCGGGGGCCCTCCTGATCACCCGGGGCCTGCCAGGACCCCCGCCCCCTCCATTATTTTTAAAAATCCCGAAGTGTCCCCACGAGCCCGGCGGCCGGTCCGGGGCGCGGAACCGCGGGCCGCGGTGGGAGCATCATCGGCTGGGGAGACACCCCCCTCTCCGCGCAGCGGCCGCCGCCCCCCGCCGCCTCCTTTGTCCCGATCTCGCCGCAGCGCAGCGGACAAAGAACCCCCGCCCGCGGGCGCGGCCCCCCGGAACAGCCCCTCCCCCCGAAGCCGCGCCCCCGCCCCGGCGGCCCCTCCCCCGCCGCGGAGACCCCCGCCCGCGGCCGAGCAGCCCCGCGCGCCCCCCGCATCCGGGGCCGCCCCTTCCCGTCCCGCGGCCCCCGCCGCCCGAGCGCCCGGCCGCCCGGCCCCGCTCACCATTGC
>NC_060273.1:9375371-9559429 GCF_021613505.1 Equus quagga | reverse complement strand
GAGGGGGCTGGCGCGGCCGGCGGCGCCGGGGGCGGGGGGCGGGCCGGGCTGGCGCGCGCGGATTGGGCGCCGTGGGTGCGGGGCCCGCGCCCGGAGCCCTGCCTCCCACCCCCGGAGGCCGCCCGCCTTGCCGTCCTCAGTGCAGAGGGGGAAACTGAGGCACGCGGCAGGGAAGAGTGCTGCCTGGAAGCGGGGAGGGGCGGAATCCCCTGCAGGGGCAGGAGAGGGGCGGGCCCCCCGAGTTGGAGGTCCCTGCTCGGGGAGCGAGCCGGTCCTTCACTCGTTCCTTCCTTCCTTCCTTCCTTCATTCATTCAGCGTTGATGGAGCAACACCACGTGCCGGGACGCCCGCCGCTGCGGGAACGGCCGCGAAAGGACAAACGGGGCGCCGCGATCACGGAGCGCTCACCGCTGCGGGCTGCGGGCTGCGGCTGCGGGGAGTCTGCAGCCCCTCGGTCGCTTGTCATCACGGTTATTCAACGTAATAACCCCGTGAATGGGCGCCCATCGACTGCCACGCGCCGTTCCAACCTCTCGACACCTTTTCTCCAGGCGACCTGGAAAGGAAGAACCATCCCATTTTAGAGAGGAGGGACCCGTGGCTCCAAAGGGCTGGTGTTCCACAGCCGGCTTGTGATGCAGGCAGGATTTGGGGCCAGACCTGCCTGTCTGGGGACACCGAGGAGGCTGTTGGTACAGCAGTCTCCACTGGTCCACCCAAGAAGGCAGTCCAGCCAGAGGACACCTCCTTGTGGCCAGCTGGGGCCCCCAAGAGGGGGCCAGGGTGGGTCCTTCAAGGCCTCTATGGCCCAAGTACCCTGGCCCACCTCCTCTGGCTTGGAAGGCAGGAGGAGGCAGTGGAGCCCCTCATCCTGGGAGCTGGGGGGGCTTGTCGGCTGGAAACGTCTTTCCAGCCTCAAGCAGACCCTCTGGGAGAAGATGGAGCCCCAGCTCACAAGGCGGTGTGGCCAGGCTCTGCTCACTCCTCCGCTCCAGCCTGGCTGGTGTCTTTGCTGCCTCAGATGCACCAAGCTGTTTCCCACCCCTGGGCCTCTGCCCGGGCTGTTCCAGCTGAAACATTCTTGCACTTCATCCTTCCCATCTCGCCTTCAATGTCCTTCCTGGGGAGGGCCCTGCCTGACCTCCACCCAGGAGCGGTCCCTTCTGTCATTCTCCCTCCTGGGTGTTGTGGAATTGCACGTTTGTGGAATTGCACATTTTCGGGGTGCGTGATTAACTTTTGGTCTGTCTCTCCCAGGACTTGGTCTGTTCTGTTCATTGCCGTGTCTGCAGAATAGCACCTGGCACACAGTAGATACTGTGGGCATGTATGTTGAATGAAGGAATGAGTGAGTGATCACACTGCAGGGCTCCAGGCCTGGCCCCGCTGCAGCCCAGCCAAGAGGCCAGACTCTGCAGTGAACAAGGGGTCAAGCAGGAATGGGGGACACAGAGGCAGAGGGAAGCCCAGCTTCAGGCCAGCTGCCCTGGACGCCAGAGCCGAGGGACTCAGAATGGCTCCTGCTCCTGAGTCTGCCCAGCACTGCCCTCAAAGGCTCCTGCCCCGTCAGCTGCACCTGGGACCCCGGAGCCCGAGGAAGCAGCTTCGTCCCACAGAGCCAGTTCCAGTGGCCTCTGCGGTCCCAGCCTCAAGTTCACAAAGACCTCATTAATGGGGAGGACGTAGGGGGAGCATTCTCGGAGCCCCAGGGCCAGGGCTGGCCAAGCGGTGACAGGCGAGGCAGGGACACTCTGGGGAAAAGATTCTGGGAGAAAGAAATGGTGCTGGAGAATGCAGCATGACATAGAAGTTGAGAGTCAGGTTGCAGAGTTCAAATGCAGCCTTTGCTGCTGGGTAGCTTCAGAAAAGCAGCCTAACCTCTCTGTCCCTCAGTTTTGTCGTGTGAAAAATGGGGGTGACAGTAAGGTCAACCTCACCGGCTGGTTGTGACCCCATCAAGTGCTCGGTGCAGAGGAAGCCCTCCCACCCACTCACTGTTCACGTTAGTAATCCGGTCGGACAGGTATAGGAGTGAACTTGGCCTTCCGCATTTGGATCTTGGGCAAGTCACTGCACCTCTCTGTGCACAGGCTCCTCATCTTCCTAGTGGGTCCCATGAAACCCACCTCCGGGTGCTGAGAGGTGGGGGGCTGGGTGTAGCCCTCCTGGGTCCGACCACCATCCTGCCCAGAGTGAACTGCTTCAATAATACCAATAACAATAACAGTAACAGCAGTGAGCAGTGTTTTAAGCAGTACATATGCATAAACTCATTTTACTCCCCATTTTCCAGGTGGGTAAACGGAGGCGCAGAGCGGGACATGTGCACAGAAATCACCTGGGGGTCTTGTTAAAATGCAGATTCCGACTCAGTAGGTCTGGGCTTGAGAGTCTGCATTTCTCACACGCTACGGGGTGGTGCCGGTGGTTTCGCGCCCACGCTTTGAGCACTGAGGAGCTGAGGCGCTTGCTGAAGGTCACACAGGTGGTGGGCACCGAGCCCGGATCTGAGCCACATGGAAGGCTGCATACTGCTGTGCTTTACCTCGACCCTAGGTGCCTGCCCTCGCCCCGGCTTTCTCCCCTACAAAGAAGAGGCAGGAAGTATGGCTCCCCTCCCCAAGCCCATTTCCTCTCTCAGGCTCCTGCCACCTCCCTCCATGGTGACATCTGGCCTGTAGAAGCTCCCTGCCCCCTGCTGTCCCCGGGGTCCTCCCTGTCCATGGCATGGAGCTTCTCAGATGCTCATTAGTCACGAAGATAATTAAGGGTGAGGGATGAGCTCACCCTGGCTCCCTGGGGCTTGCCGGGGCCCAGCTGGGCCTGCCCTGTGCCAGGCTGGCCCCGTGCCTGCTTCCTTTGGGGTGCTGGAGGCGCTGGGACAAGGGAGGGGCTTGCTGGGGAGTAGAGAAGCCTCAGGGGAGACTCCAGCTGGGCCTCCCTGCCCAGCTCACGGCCACCAGGCTGGGCAAGCGTCGGCTCCTGGAGCATCCCCGTAAGGGTTCCAGGCCTGAAAAGGAAATAAAAACTGCTTGGCCAGATGAGGGTTCCCCAAAGGATGAGAGGTGACCCACCAGTGAGTTCTGCAGGGTGTGGTTAAGGGGGGGACACAGAGAGGGCGTCACCCAGCAATGAATCACACAGCAATTCTCCTTCAAGGGGAGAAAGCCTCACTTGCTGTTATGCAGCGTTAACACTGGCTCAGCACCCTTACAACCAGGAGGGAGCCAACCTCCGGCTCATAATCTTGAGCAACCCACACTTGAGCTAGAATTGAACAGCATGTGGTTTTCTGTGTATTTATGTTTACAATTATCTTCTATTTGGGGCACACGTCTTGCTTTTCCATTTATGGTAGTGACATATCCATTCCTTTTTAAGTCAATCTATTTAGGGGGGAAAAAAGTGAGTTAACTTAAAGCAAAGTATAACGGACGTAACTGCAGAGGTGGTATGGGGAGAGGGAAGCAGTGGAGCTGGTGGCAGACAGGTGGCTGAAGTGGGGCACCTGCTGGACGTGAGCCAGACAGCTGCTCGCAGCCCAGCACCGCGCAGTCCTCTTGCTGCAGGGCCCAGCAGAGCCCCGGGAGATGAGACATCCCACGGGCTCCTGTGTCTTCTAGAAAAGTCCATCTGGGTTGTCATGGGTTGAGTGGGGCCTGGGTCGGCTCTGGTCTTTATTGCTGGGGTCCGCGGGGTCAGTGGGATGAGGAGCAGACTAAGGGAGGGGGGACTGCTGGCCTAGCCTGAGGTGCTCCCCACCCCCAGTCTGCCCTGCATTTCTGTCTGCAATATCCCCACTCCCAAACACACACTGAGCCCTGGAGCCCGTCAATCATCCATTCACTAAATCCGTCATTCATTCACTCAGTTTTTCATTCATTCAACCAGTCTTTACTGAGCACCTACTCTGTGCCAAGCAGTGTGCTTGGGGCTGGAGAACAGACAGGCAAAACCCAGCCCTCACAGGGGTTACATTATCCTGGAGGAAGACGGACCCCAAA
This sequence comes from Equus quagga, assembly GCF_021613505.1. Taxonomy (NCBI): domain Eukaryota; kingdom Metazoa; phylum Chordata; class Mammalia; order Perissodactyla; family Equidae; genus Equus; species Equus quagga. The sequence goes on along the minus strand of NC_060273.1, from coordinate 9,555,424 downwards.
CACAGAAGCAAGTGCGAGATGAGGCATGTTGGACGGTGTACGTGCTATGGAAAAGGGAAAGAGAAGAAAAGGGGAGTGTGGGAGCCTGGGGCGGGGGCCTCTCTGAGAAGGGGTGCCAGCCGTGGGGACGGATGCTGCCCAGTCCTGGTGCCAGAGAACCTCACAGGCGTGGAAGCCGGCAGGCGATGAGCCAGCGCTGGCCAGGGAACTCTTTTATTTGTGTTTTTCAGTGTCGGTTCCGGAGGCTGGAAGTCCAAAACCAAGCGTCGGTGGAGCCGTGTTCCATCTGAAGGCTCTAGGACGGGATCCGGTCCGGGCCTCCCGCCAAGCTTCGGGTGGTCGCCAGCAATCCTTGGCTTGTAGGTGCATCTCTCCAATCTCTGTCGCTGTCTTCACGTGCTGTGTGTCATCGCCTCGTCTTTTTTTCTTTTCTCCCAACATTTGTTGCTACACGCGGTCAAGTCGACACCCAACTCCTGGCGACCCTGTGAATGAGTGACGTCCACAGTGTCCTGTCCTCAGCTCCCGTGGACTCATGCCCGTGGCTTCCTTTAAGGAGTCCATCCATCACATACTGGGGCTTCCTTTTTTCCCGCTGTCTTCTCCTTTTCCCAGCCTGACTGTCTTTTCCAGAGAATGCTGCCTTCTCATGCTGTGCCCAAAGTGGGACAGCCTCTGTTTTCTTATTTTTGCCTCCAGCCATAGTTCAGGCCTAATTTGCTGTGGGACCCACTTGTCATCTTTCTGGCGGTCCAGGGCATCCGCAGAGCTCTCCCACAACACCAGAGGTCAGAGGAGCCACTTTGTCCCATCAGTCCTCTTCACTGTCCAGCTTCTGCACCTGTACCTAGTAACTGGGCAGACGACGATGTGGACAATCTTGGCCTTAGTCTGTAACGAGACTTCCTTACACTTGAGGATGTTTCCTAATTCTGTCCTTGCTGCCCTTCCTACTCTCGGTCTTCTCTTGATGTCTTGGCTGCAGTCTCCGTTTAAATTGATGACTGAACCAAGGTCGACAAAATCTTTAACTATTTCAGTGTCTTTGCTGTCCACGTTAAAGTGATGCCCTTCTTCTCTAGTCATGATTTTTCTCTTCTCGGCATTCAAACGCAGGCTGCTTTGCCACTTTCTTCTTTCACTTTCATCAGAAGTCGTTGTTTCAAGTCGCTGCTGCTTTCTGCCACTAAGATGGTGTCATCTGCGTATCTCAAATTGTTGATATTTCTTCCACCGGTTTTCGCTCCTCCTTGCTCTGAGTCTAGCCCAGTTTTTTGCATGATATGTTCTGCGTACAGATTAAACGGATGGGGAGATGAAATGTACCCTTGTCTGGCACCTTTGCCTGTAGGAAACCATTCTGTCTCCATTTTCCATCCTGACAGTGGCTTCTTGCCCACAACACAGGTTACGTGTCAGGACAGTCAAGCGCTGAGCACGCCCATTTCTTTCAGAGCAGCCCAGAGCTTTCCATGGTCCACGCAGTCCGTGGCTTTACTGTCGTCTATAAAACACAGATGAACCTTCTGAAATGCTTTGAAGTAGCCAAGGAATCGTCGCGGTTAGATCTCATGTGCCTCTCCCTTTTCGAAATCCGGCTCGGACATCAGGCATTTCTTGCTCCATGTGAGGTCAACGCCTTTGTGGCGGCACCTTGAGCATCACTTTACTTGCTGGGAAATGAGAGCAACGGCCCTGGAGTTACTGCGCTCCTTGCTTCTCCTTTCTTGGGGCTTGGGATGTATATGAAGCGTTTCCGGGCATTCCCAACATTGTTGAGGAATCCACTGAGGAAGACGTTATTCCCAACATTATGGAGGAATAATTGACAATATGATTGCATATGTTTAAAGCGTCCAACATGATGATTTGATATACATACATGTTATGCGATGATTACCCACATCAAGGTGATTAACACCTCCCTCACCTCACGTAGCTTTGTGTGTGTGTGTGTGTGTGCGTGGTGAGAATGCTTAAGATCTACTCTCAGCAACTTTCAAGTATACAATACCAAATTATTCACTACAGTCACCGTGCTGCGTGTTAGATCCCCGGAACTGATTCTTCCTATAACTGGAAGTTTGTACCTTTGACCTACATTTCCTCATTTCCTGCCCCTCCCAGCCCCCGGGAACCGCCACTCCATTTTCTGTTTCTATGATGTCAACTCGCTCGCTTGCTTCGTTTCTCTCTCTCTCTCTCTTTCCACGTATGAGTGATAACCATACAGTATTTGTCTGGCTTATTCCACTTAGCACAGTGCCCTCCATGTTTATTCATGTTGTCGCAAATGTCAGGATTTCCTTTTTTTTTTTTTTTTTGGCTGGATAATATTCCGTTGTTATACCTATTGGCCATTTGAATGTCTTCTTTGGAAAAAATGTCTATTCAGGTCCTTTGCCCATTTTTAATTGGATTATTTGCTTTTTTGCCATTGCGTTGTGTGAGTCCTTTATATATTTTGGATATTGGCCCCATATCAGGTACATTGTTTGTGGATATTTTCTCCCATTCTGTAGCTTGCCTTTTCAATTTGTAGAGTGTTGCCTCTGCTGTGCAGAAGCTCTTTCGTTTGATATAGTCCCATTGCTTATTTTAGCTTTTGTTGCCTGTGCTTTTGGTGTCTTATCCAAGAAATCATTGCCAAGACCAATGTCAAGGATCTTTTCCCCTGTTTTCTTCTGGGAGCTTTATAGTTTCAGGTCTCATATTTAAGTCTTTGATCCATTTCCAGTTAATTTTTGTGAGTGGTGTAAGACAAGGGTCCAGTTTCATCCTTTTGCGTGTGGCTGTCTAGTTTTCCCGACACCATCTATTGAAGGGACTGTCCTTTACCCATTGTGTGTTCTTGTCACCCTCGTCAGAAATTGGTTGACCACATATGTGTGGGTTTGTGTCTGGGCTCTCTATTCTGTTCCACTGGTCTATGCACCTGTTTTTATGCCAGTACCATACTATTTTGATTACTATAGTTTTGTAATATAGCTTGAAATCAGGAAGTGTGATGCCTCCAGCTTTGTTCTTCTTTCTCAAGATTGCTTTGGCTATTTGGGGTCACTTGTGGTTCCATACAAATTTTAGGATAGTTTTTTTCTCTCTCTCTGAAAAATGCCGTTGGAATCTTGATAGGGATTGCATTGAATCTGTGGATTGCTTTGGGTAGTATGGACATTTTCACAATATTAATTCTTCCAATCCAAGAACACAGGATAGCCTCCCATTTATTTGTGTCTTCTTCAGTTTCTTTCATCAATGTTGTCGAGTTTTCAGTATACAGGGCTTTCAGCTCTTTGGTTAAGTTTATTCCTAAGTAGTTTATCGTTTAGGTGCTGTTGTAAATGGGATTGCTTTCCTACTTTCTCTTTCAAATAGTTTGTTATTGGTGGATAGAAACACAAATGATTTTTGTATGTTGATTTTGTATCCTGCAACTTTACTGAATTCATTTATTAGTTCTAACAGCTTTTTGATGTAGTCTTTAGGGTTTTCTATTCTGAACTCATGTCATCTGCAAACAGAGAGAATTTGACTTCTTCCTTTCTGATTTGGATGCTTTTTATTTCTTTTTCTTGCCTAATTGCTATGGCTAGGATTTCTTCCTCTTCTCGTAATGATACGAGATTGATACGTCATTGGATTTAGGGCCCACCCTAACCCAATATGATCTCACTTAAACTTAACTGATGCATCTGCAAAGACCCTATTTCCAAATAAGGTCACATTTACAGGTCCTGGGGATGAGGACTTCAGTATATCTCTTTGGAGACACAATTCAACCCAAAGCAAAGGGAGTCCAGACAATGAAAAAAGGGCATCATGCTGCATGAATCTTCTGGGGCTTAATTTCCTCGTGTAATAGTATATGGCTAAGATTAACCCATCTTGTAGTTCATTCATTTTTACCTGCTGTGTCATCTTCCACCAGGTCAGGGTGCCACCACTGATCCATCTGCTCTGCTGGGGCTGGCCTTTTGGTGGTCTCTAGGCGTCTGCTAGTTGGAAGTGCTGTTTGAACATTCTCATAACTGGTTCTTGGTGCACGCTTGCAGGAGTTTCTCTAGGACGATTACCTAGAAGAGGAGTCACTGGGACTCAGAATAAGCAAATATTCAACCTTAGGAGATGATTGCCAGCTGCTTTTGAAAGTGACTGACCTAATTGCCTCTCACCACGCCCTCTCTGTGCGATCCACGCCCTCTCTGTGCAACCCACGCCCTTTCTGTATGATCCACGTCCTCTCTGCCATTTGGTGTTCTTAGATTTTAAAATGTTTGCCAATCGACTGTAAAATTGTTGCCAGTTGACATCTTAATTTGTATTTCCTTGATCACTAATGGTGCTGAACATCTTTCTCAATGCTAAGGTCTAAAATATAGTCACCTATATTTTCCACTAAGGTTCTGAAGCTTTGTTTTTGACATTGAAGTTCACAATCTATCATCTTCCCCAACACTCAGGTATAAAAGATATTTACCTATAACCTCCACTCGGGATTTTAAAGTGGTTTTGTTTGTTTGGGGCACTTAAATCCTGAGTCTGGAGTTGATTTTTGTGTGAGGAGGGGTTGATCTTATCATCTTAGGGGCTTTTGTAGGGTGACAAGTGTTTTTGGGGGACAGTGGGATGGGATATTTGACTGGGACTCTGGAGTGTCCTGGGAATTGCTCACTGGACTTTGAGTTCAAATTCTGCTCCTCCCATGGACTGCCTGTGAGCTCTTACCTTTCATCTCTGTGAGCCTCAGTTTCCTCACCTGTAAAATGGGGATTATAGTGGATATTGCCCTTGGTTGACATGAAGAGTATGTAGAATATGTCCCACCTTGTCCAGCACACAGTGTAAGAACAATAACTAGCATTTCTTCTTCTTCTTTTTTGTTTGTGGAAGATTAGCCCTGAGCTAACATCTGCTGCCAATCCTCCTCTTTTTTTTTTTGCTGAGGAAGACTGGCTCTGAGCTAACATCCTTGCCCATCTTCCTCTACTTTATATGTGGGACACCTGCCACAGCATGGCTTGCCAAGTGGTGCCATGTCCGCACCCGGGATCCGAACTGATGAACCCCAGGCCGCTGAAGCAGAGCATGCAAACTTAACCACTGCGCCACAGGGCTGGCCCTACTCACTGGCGTTTCTTGACCACTTACTGCTTGCCGGGTAACTCACCAAGCACTTTCCATGTGTTATGAACTCACTGAAGCCCTGGAAACTCCATGAGGTAGATGGTATTTTCCACACTTTCCAGATGAGGAAACTGAGTCTCCAGAGGATGAGTAAGTCCTCCCAGGCACAGAGCTAGCAAGCATCAGAGGACTTGAGCCCTGGCTCTCTGGTTGCACAGCCCTCATCCGTCACCACCACACATCAGAGCCATTTCCCTTCCCTCCCTGCATCCTCCATGCTCCAGAATCCATTCCCTGGGCCCCAGGAGAGACATGGCTGCTTCTCCGGGAGGAAGGGTCTAGAGGTTGAAATGGGGGAGTGGTAGGCAGTGGGGTTGATCCCCAATTCCCCTGTGGCCCCTGCCTTTGACTCTGAGGCTGGTGAGAGGCTGGGAAGGGAGGGAGTGCAGGGCCCCTGGTGGGGAAGCCCATCCATTGGCGGCTACGGTGGAGATGAAGCACTGGCCACAGCGTCCCCCAGCGTCATTCATTATTCACAGCCACCATCCCGGGCCCGGGGTCGCTCAGGGGTCAGGCAGGAATTATTCCCAAGGTCCGGCTCTTAGGGACTTTTATCCACAGTTGAGCCTGAGCACAAACAACCCTGTTGTCTAGACCTGAGGGCTGGGGGCTTTCCACCGAGGGGGACGGAGCCTCCAGCTCGAGCTGCGGGCCTTCGAGCCGCCTCTGAGCCCAGCTCTGCCACTTCCCAGTTACCTCCGCAGAGCCTCATTGTCCTGATCTGGAAAATGGGAATACGGTTTAGAAACTATCTACACAGGAGGCCCGGGTAGCCCACAGCTGGGCTTGATCCCCAGAGTCACTGATTGTAGATTTGCTCTTCAGCGATGGTCCCCCAGGCCCTGCTGAGATGTGGAGATGGTACGACTCCCGAGGGAGTTCACAGCCTCCTGGGGGACACAGGGCCCCGGTGTATTAGAAGCCCTGCAAAAAGGGCTTCTAATAAGCCAACGTGTCCCCCCAGAAAAGCTGGTTAAAGGTGATTATTCACGGAACAGCTGTTGATTGAACCCCAGCAAGCTGCAGTTGTGAGCAGGACAGTCATGTCCCCACAGCCATGGCGCCTACAGTCTAGTCTCCCAGGAAGACTGGGCGCCGCTGGGCCCTGCCAGGAGGAGACCTCCCAGGGTCAGTCTGCGGCCAGGCTGGGGCTCAGCTGAGGGGCAGAGGGCTCCCAGGTCTGCCCATGGGTGGGGTGGGGGCTTAAGCACACCCATTCCCAAAACCATACAAAGCTCATGTCTCCTTGCCTGTTGGGAGGCCCTGACTGAGGGGCGGGGATAAGACTGGAGCCCCTGGAATCACCCAGACCCGAGTTTGACTTATGGGGTGTATTGGTCATCTATCACTGAGTAATAAATGACCCCAACACTTAGCATGATTTTCTCATAGAGTCTGTGGGCCAGGAATACAGCAGCAGCCCAGCTGGGTCCCTCCTGCGGTTGCAGATAAGATGCCAGCCAGAGGTACAGTCCCAGGAGGGCGGGACAGGCTGGAGGACACCTGCCCCGTGGCTCGCTCCCGTGGCTGTAGGCAGGAGGCCTCAGCCCCTCACTGTGAGGGCTTCTCTGCAGGGCTGCTTGAGCGCCCTCACAACGTGGCGGCTGGCTTCCCCAGCATGAGTGACACCAGATGGAGAGTAAGAAGGGTGCCTTTTATGACCTAGTCCCAGAGGTCAGCCTCTATCACTCCTACCACATTCTGTTCATTAAAAGTGGGTCACTGAGTCCAGCCCACACTCAAGGTGAGGCCCCACTTTTTGAAGGGAAGAGGGTCAAAGCATACATGGATGGATTTGAGAATCACCACACCGGGTGACCTCGGGCAAGTCCCTTCTGGCTGAGCCTCAGTTTCCTCATCTGTGAGATGGGGGTCATGAGTCGTGGCACCTACCTCACAGGGCCGTTGTGAATTGAGATGAGAAGATACAGATGGAGCATTTAGTGCAGGGTGTGTCACGTTAGTTCCCCCTCCAATAAACACCAGTTGCCGCTCTCAGTGTGGTTAATTAGAGGGACTTACCCAGGGCCAGTCCCCGCCCTCCTGGCCCAGGGGTTCTCAACCCTGGCTGCACATGGGAACCACAGGAACAGCTGTAAAACCACAGCTCCAGAAACCCCCACCCCATTTTCGGATTCAGTAGGTCTTAAAGGGGCCTCTAGGCATGTGGATTTTTAAAGCTCGTCAAGTCATTCTTAATTTGCAGCCAGGGTTGAAGATCAGTGTCCTAACCTGGGAATTCTTAACCATGACCCATCAACAGATAAAATGCAGTGAAGAAATAAAAAACGGAGAGGGGTCCCCTCTAATTCAGGAGTTCTCAACGTGGGGTCCCTGGCGTCGCCTGGGAGCTTGTTAGAAATGCATCTTCTTGGGCCCACCCCAAACCCACTGAATCAGGAACTCTGCAGGTGGAGCCCAGCGAGTTGCTGTGTTTCCGCAGCAACACACACGAGTGAGACTCAGAGGTCACTCTCTTGCTCTCTCCCTTTGGCTCACTCTGATGAAATAAGCTGCCACGTTGTGAGCTGCCATGTTGGAGGGGCGCCCACGGCAGGGAACTGAAGGCTGCCAACACCTACTGAGCAAGCCTGGAAGCAGACCTTTCCCCACTCAAGCCTGCAGGTGAGACCACAGCCCTGCTGACACCTGGGCTGCAGCCTGTGAGAGACCCCGAGCTGGAGGAAGTCACTCCCAGATCTCTGTCCCACGAAAACTGTGGAATAATCAATATTTGTCGTTTTAAGCCACAAAGTTTTGTGGCAATTCACTATGCAGCAAATAGATAACTCATACGGTGGATCGTGGCAGGAGGGAGAGAGATGGGCGGGGCGGGGGGGCCGGTAGAGGGACCTACTGGAGTAGAGTCTACATTCAAAGAGATTTAAGAAACTTATAAACCCCTTTCAATGTGTAGACGTTGTTTGGATCCTGATTTGAACATATTAAATGTTTTGTTTTTAAGTTGATATTTGGGAAACGTGAACACGAGGCCATCCTAGATGATATTATGCTATGATCGTTCACGTTTATTTCGTGTGATAGTGGTATTGTTTTGAAAAAGAGGCTTTATCTTTTAGAGAAACATATTGAGCTATTTACAGATGAAAGGATATGCTGTTGTGGATTTGCTTTAAAATAATGAGGGGGGGGCGGTGCATGTGAGACAAAATGACTGGCCGTGAACCGATGGTTGTTGAGGGGAGCGGGCGGTGTGTGGAAGCTCCCTTTACTATTCTCTGTGTTTTTGTGTCTGTTTGAAATTTTGCATAGCAAAAAGTTAAAAAATAAATGGAGTGTGCCCCATGTGCCCATTTTACAGATGGACAAAGCAAACCCCAGAAGCAGGCAGGAGAATCAGGAAAAAGGTCGGGAGGGACTTAGGTCATTGCCACTGAGGGATGTGCCTGAGCCCAGCCCCGTGTCTGTGTCAACCTGGGGGGGGGGCTGCTCCGTCTGAGCCTGGAGGTGGGGGCGAGCCTCCCCTGTGATCCGAGACTCAGAGGTTTCCGGCTGTTCCTGGCCGACACGCTCCTCCATCTGACGGCCCTGGTGGCTGGCTATTATGTCCATCCCTGTGGATGGTGTCTTTTAAGTATGGAGTGTGACCCTCATTTTGTCTTCATATATTACGTTATCACAATGGATGGGTTTTATTGAATTTTATTTTAGACTTCCTTTTTTCTTTTTAAGAAGACACTTGCTCCTGGTAAAATCAAAGGAACACAGGGAAAAGCCAGTCTTCCTCTCTCTCCTGTCCTCCAGTCACTTGCCGGAGACAACTATTTATGTCATTTATTCCACAGAAGTTTGTTGAGCACCTGCCATGTGTCACGGACCGTGCTGGGCTCCGAGTCCAACAGGAACGCGATGCAAGCCACAGATGAGAGCCGCATGTGAAATTGTGAATTTTCAGGAAGCCACATTAAAAATGTAGGAAGGAGCAGGTGATGTTCATTTTAATAATATATTTCTAACAATTATTAGTGAGATATTTTGCATTTTGCTCATACCCTATCAGTCTGCATTAGTCTGCGTTAGTTGTCGTGAAAGCTCGGGCTGCCATAAGACCACAGCCCAGGCGGCTGAAACGATAGAAATTGATTTTCTCACGGTTCCGGAGGCCAGGAGCCCGAGGTCGAGGTGCCGGCAGGGCTGGCTTCTTCCAAGGCCTCTCTCCGTGGCTCTCCGATGGCCGCCTTCTCGCCATGTCCGCACATCGTCTTTCTCTGTGTGCCACCCCCAGTTTCTCTCCATGTGTCCTGTTCTCTTCTTATAAGGACACCGGTAGGATTGGGTTAAGGCCACCCGAAGGGTCTCATTTCACCTCAGTCACCTCTTTTAAGGCTCTGTCCCCAAATACAGTCACATCCTGAGGAAATGGGGGTTAGGGCCTCACCAGATGGACTTGGCGGGGGAGACACGATTCAGTCCATAACACCCCTAAGTCTTCCACACCCCACGTGTGTTTGACCCTCATGTCATATCTCCGTTCTGACCAGCCCCACTTCAAGGGCTCAGCTGCCACACGTGACTGGTGGTGGCCGCGTTGGACGGTGCAGCTCTGGGGGCGGGAGTCACAGTGCAAACACAGCAAACGTCCCTGCCCTCGTGGGGCTTCCATTCTGCTGGAGGAGATGGACACTTGATAAAGAACTAAAATGCATCGTATGCCGCGTGTGTGCTAGGGAGGAAAACAAAGGAGAGGGGAGGGGGAGGGGGTGACAATCCAGGAGGACGTCCTCTCAGAGAGATCCTGTGGGAACACAGGGGAGAGGTGGGTGGGTGGAGGGACGGAAGGATGGAGCAATGGGTATAGATCTATCCCCCTTTATTTATTTATTTTTCCCCTGAGGAAGATTAGCCCGGAGCTAACATCTGCTGCCAATTCTCCTCTTTTTGCTGAGGAAGACTAGCCCTGAGCTAACATCCGTGCCCATCTTCCTCTACTTTATATGTGGGACGCCTACCACAGTATGGCTTTTGCCAAGCAGTGCTGTGTCCACCCCCGGGATCTGGAACTGCGAACCCCAGGCCACCAATGAGGAACGTGCAAATTTAACTGCTGCACCACTGGACCGGCCCCTCTCCCCGTTTTTAAAAGCACAGATGGTAATATTCCATACATGCTGTCTCTTCTTATTTTAAAATATATCTCAAAACTCACTCCCTATCACCACACATGGATATGCCTTATTCTTTTCGATCTCTTGATTTTAAGGAATAATTTGAAACACATAGAGATACGGTGCTGCTGAGCCAGAATAACAGAGCCTGGTGTGTGTTGGGAGCTGACCATCTCAGGCACCAGGTGCCTCATCCGACCCTCCCCACGACCCGTCGCGTGGGCGCTGTTCCCAAAAACAACTCAAGCTCAGAGGCAGCCTTTACAAACGGGTGGAAACCAAAACTTCTGACTTCAGAGAAACGTCAAGCCCTGGATGGCGGCACCACCAAATGCTAGGGTCCGAGAGACTCTCCTGTCGAGGTTAACAGAATAACAAAATCCTAATTATAGTATTATCATATCACATTAAATGCAGTAATACTATAACATAGAGCAACAGATTAACATACTATTGTATTAATATATAATAAATATAAAATCTGTTATAAATCTGTTTAATATATTATGAATATACAAATATTATAAAGTATATAAAATATTAATGAGGAAAATAAATAATTGAGAGAAAATCCTGGGAAAAGAGCAAACCCAGGATGAGCAGATTCGTTCCTCATGCAAGAACGGAGACCTTGGCCAGCGCCCCCAGGGCTGGCTCTGAGACTGTGTCTGGGGATGGGGCCGCGGATGGAGCACTGGGGTCCAGGGGTCCGGCTAGGACTCTGTCCCCTCGGACCTCACTCCAGGCAGGGAGAAGCTTCCAGAAAGGAAAGCGGAAGCTTCTAGAGGGGAAAGCAGTGCCAGGAATTAAGCTGGAACCTGCCTGCCGGCCTCCCCATGTGGGAGGAGCGATGGGCAAAGGACACGTTCCTGCCACAGCCCAAGCTCGGAGCCCCAGGCCCCTCTGTGCCTCTGCCAGCTGCTCCCTCCCATCTGTGGGGATCCCGAGCCACGAGCTGGTGTCCTGGGGGCTAGTGCTGGAGTTCCAGGCAGAGACCCCTGTAACTCTGGACAGGCTGATGGGGTGACCGGAGCTGATGTGTCTGAGGCCGTGGTGAGATGACGCGCTCCTCGTGCCGAGTGCCTGGAGCTGATGCCCTGGTGGTCGCCTTGAGCCCTGACAGGCCCTGCGCTGCTCCGGGAGGGGCCCTTGCCCCGAACCCAACTTCCTCGCCTGGAACAGGCTCCGCGTCACACGGGCTGTGTGTTCAAGTGTGCCTCTGCCTCATCCCAGCTCCGAGGCCTCGCCTCTCCCAGCCTCAGTTTCTCCATCTGTAGCGTGGGCTTGGCGCACGGGCAGCCTGAGGACTTCGTGAGAACTCTGGCCGAGAGGGATGTGCAAGAAAACAAGAATCGTTTCAGAACAGACTGGTGCCTCCTGGGGCTCCTGGACTCCTGGTGCACTCAGGAAGATCACCCCCACGGCCCTGAGCCCCTGCCACGCCCTCTAGCCCCTGAGGGAAGGGCTTGGAACCGGTGAGCGTGTCCCCAGCAGGCCCTGACCTGTCCTGGCTGGGAGACCAGAGGGGAGGGAGCAGCTGAGGCAGGAAGGCAGCTGTAGGTCCTGCGTTCCTGCTCAGACCCTTGGGGCCTCAGCATCTCCATCTGCCTTGTGTTCTCTGCCTCCTGCCTCCCTCCTTGAGTTGCAGCCATGTCAGCCACAGCAGTTCCCTGACGCCTCCCGTCTTCTCCCGTCCCCGGGCCTTTGCACAGGCTGTTCCCATGGCCTGGGGTACTCTGCCCCAGGAAGCCCTCCCTTATATCCTGCTCTGTGCGCCCCGGCCCAGCCCAGGTCTCACTGTAGGGTCTCTGGTCCCCCACAGGCTGTGAGACCGCTGAGGGCCAGGAACGGGTCTGTGTCAGCTTTGCAGGCCGCGAGAGCAGATTCTCTGTAAATGCTTATTGCAGGCAAACGCGTGAATGCACAAAGGACCTGGACTCTGGGAAGCAGACGTTAAACAAATCATGATCTAATGACCCCATCATGTCCCTGGAGTCAGTGTCATGAGAGTGTGTCACAGGGGGATGCCACCTGGCCAGGGGCCTGAGATTTCCTGGAAGAAATGATATTTGAGGCCCAATTGGAAAGCTGAGAAAGAACAACTGTCAGGGCAGAGAGAGGCAGAAAGATCTTTTCAGGCAGATGGAACTGCATGTACAAAGGCCCAGTGGTCAAGGCAGGCCCAGAGGGGAGCACATGAAAGACCCCGCAGGCTGGAGAGGTCAGGGAGTGATCCAGGGGAGATGGGACTCCAATTTTAAGCGGGGCTGTGTCTGCCTTGTGGGAAACAGATCAGAGGGGCTGAGGAGCAAAGAAGAGGCTCCTGCAGCCTCTGAGCCACGTGCGCTGAGGCAGGGATGGAGAGCTGCGGATGGGCTGAAGGACTTCTAGCAAAGAGCCAACAGGCCTAGCCATGGCCTGGGTCTGCAGAGGGGAAGGCAGGGCCCAGGCGCAGGTCTGGTGGCTTCTCTGAGCAGAGGCTGGCCAGCTGGGAGAAGCCTGTGCTCAGGGTCCCTGGGCACCCCTTGGCCACCAGCCAGCCGAGAGTCCCCTGGCCAGAGCCGTGGGCCTGGGGACAGGAAGGGTGCTGACTCTGCCCCATGGAAAGCACATTCCAGGAGCCAAGACCCTTGTCCTTCCTTTGAGCCCCACCCTGGAGCTGCTGAGGGACCATCTCTGGGCCAGGAGCCTCGCCTGCCTTCTGGGCTGGGAGCCCGAGGGCCGGCCCTGGGTCCCCAAGGAGCCCTCCTCACAGGAAGCCCCTGCCCCGCTCAGCCCGGCCCCACCCGGGCATGTCCACCGGCCATTCAGGATGCACAAGGCCAGGTCCTGGGGACAGAGCGTGAACCAGAAGACAGGATCCTTGCCTCCCACGCCCGGCTGACATTCTAGACGGGGAGGCGGGGAACACGAAAATACGTTAATAGATGGTGTAATCAAATTTCCGAGAGGGGTCAATGCTCTCGCGAGTGATGTGATGGAGACTAAGCGGGAGGGCAGGCTGGGGCTGCATTAGAGAGGGGTCAGGATGCAAAGAAGCCAGTGGTGGAAAAGCATTGCGGGGGGCGGAGGAACAGCCGGGGGAAAAGCCTTGAGCTGGGAACCAAGAAGCCAGGGGGGCTGCGAGGGGCAGAGGTGGTGGGAGGAGGGCCCGAGGGGTGGAGCAGGCCGGGGGAGCTCCATGCTGGGCAGACCTGGCGGGTTTCAGGCAGGGGAGAGCGGTGTGTTCCAGAATCTCCCTTCTCCCTCAGCCTGGAAACCCCCTCACGCTGAGTTCCCTGTTTGAGCCCTTTCCCAGGGTCTTTCCGGGGTCTCTGCCTCCCTCACCCCCACGACAGGTACTCCCCCACAGGAATTTCCCCAGGACCCGTAGCCGAGAGGGGAACTAAGTTTCCTCATTGTAAAGGCCACATGCATGGACGTTCTACTGTGTGCCCGGCCTCATGCCGGGTGCACTGTGGCCTCAGCCCCTCCAACCCTCACAACCAACCGTCAGGTTTTATGGCCCCATCTTACAGACCAGGAGGCCCAGAGGGCCGTGTGACTTGCTCAAGGCCATGTGGCCCTGAAGGCAGGAGTGAGGATTTGAGCCCAGCTCAGCCTCATCCCAAAGGTTTGCGAAATTTCGTTCGAGTCTGGCGACAATTCGGTGAAAGTGGGATTTACAGGTTCTCCCCCTTTCCTACCTGCACCCCCTCCTTCCCCCCGCTTTGGTAAATGGCACCACCAGCTCCCCAGTTGCTGAACCAGACACGCCCTAGCCATCTGGATTCCTCTTCCTCACTGCCCGCTCTGCCAGGGGCCCGTCATTAAATGCCCCTTGCTGGGCCTCGTAGCAGCTGTCACACCCACCGTGTAGGGAGTGGTTCTCTCTCCCTCCCTCTTGAGAAAAAAGGAGGAAATTAAACTGTGGCAGGTTATCGTTGATCTAGAGAAGCTGCGCTGAGGTCTGCGGGCACCTTTCTCTACAGATTTATTTCCCATCACTGCAGTAAGGGCAGGGCGTCTGGAAGCCGGGCCAGCCGCTGTGCCCTGGTCCCTGAAGAACACGCAGGACCTGCCGGTTGGCCCCACCCAGAGGAGCTGGTGGGAGAGGGTGCCCCCCGTGCCCCGCACACCCCTTCTGCCATAAGAGGGCCCAGAGTCACCCCCTAACCTTCCTTGCAGCGGTGCCCTGTTTGGGGATAATGTTCTAAAATTGATGGTGGTGATGGATGCATAACTCCATGAATACACTAAAACCCATGAAACTCTACACTTTAAAGGGGTGGATTGCATGCTATGTGAAGTCTCTCTCAAAAAATCTGTTAAAAAAAAAATCAGGTGTCCTGTGTCTTCCTCCACAAAAGTGGGGGGTCCAGATCTGCTCAGACAAATGAAAAGTAAAAAAATCGTGAGAACTCTCAACTGTTACCTAATAGCAATAATCTGAGCTGGTGTTTCTTCAGGGCTGGGGACATGCTGGGCCCGAACCCTCACTCCCCGCCCCCCCCACCGCCATATACACAAAAGTAAAGAAGATAATACTATAATAATCAACAAGGTCACTGCCCTACAGAGAGCCAACTGGCAGGTCCCGCCATGTTCTGATCAGCACCAGTAAACCACGGGGTGGCCCAGTTTCCAGACGCACTGCTTTTACTGTGATCGTGTGAAGTATAGTGATGCGCCGCATGCCTACGTTTCCGTCAACGATGGACCGCAGAGACGACGGTGGTCCCGTAAGATGAGTACCACAGAGCTGAGGCGGGCAGTGGGCTGCGCCATCTGGGTTTGTGTCAGTGCGCTCTGGGATGTTCGCACAACGACGAAATCGCCCAACGACGCATTTCTCAGAACGCATCCCCGTCGTTAAGCAGCGCCTGACTGTCTCTCTTTTGAGAAAGGGGCAGCTTCCTCTGAAGATCTCGTTTCGGCTCTGCCCCCACCTGCTTCCCCGCCTGCCCCCTGCTGGATTGTTCTGTTGTGAATCATACCCTCGTGGCACTTTATCAGTAAATGCTTCAGAGTGTAGCGCTGTGATAAGAACTCTTTCTTAAATAACCACATTTTCACTTAATCGCCATTTCCACACCTACAAGAAGTGAACGACCCGTAATATACTCTAAGACCCCATGTTTCCCCCGTTGTCTCCCACATGTATTTTGATGGGTGGTTGGTTCAGATCAAGGGACAAAGTCCATACATTGCATCTGGTTGGCGTCTCCCTTAAATACCTTTTGAGCTACAATGACTCTCTTTTTTATTTCCTTACTTTTTAGTCGTTGAAGAAAGTGTGGAATCTTTGCTCGTAATTGCTGATTTGCTGCCTCTTAAACGGCCTCCAGAGGCAACCGGAGGGGTAGGGGGGCTTGGCCCAGCCTCCAGGCCCTTGTGCACCGGGAGCCTGGCATTCACACCTAACTGGTTATCTGAAAAGACGTAAAACTGGGCTCAGGTAGGAAAGGGAGGCACGTCCATGTCGGCAGCAGCTAAATATATTCATTTGTCCATTTCATCACAAGTGCCGTCAACCCCACCTTCAAAGCGTGTCTGGAAGCTATCCGCTTCTCTCCTGCAGAAGGTGGATCGAGGGGAAACGGGGAGACCGGCGAGAGGCCCCCACAGTCCAGGCAGGAATTGATGGTGGCCTGGGCCAGGGTGGCGGCCCTGGTGAAGAAGAAACGTGTTCCAGGAATATCCTGGAGGTAGGACTGGTCAGGCGCGGCAGCTGTGTGGATGCAGAGGGCAGGAGTCGCCCAAAGCCTCCTTTCTCGCTGGGGAAAGCACCGTTCTTGCCTCAAGCTCGTGTACACAGACCTCCTCCTCCCAGCTCCCAGCTGCAGCTGGGGAGATGACACACACACAAAGTGAGAGTGACTCACTGCTCAGCATGGGCCACCAGCACCCCACGCTCAGCCTCCCAAAGAGGATGAGCCAACAAGAGGAAAGAGAGAGAGTGGGACAAGGACATGGATGCCAGAATCAGGCACTCCCCAGCACCATGAGCACACACAGCTCGATACCTCTCCGAGCCTCACTCTCCCCATCAGGGCAGTGGGAATGCCCATTCCTACCTTGCTAGGCATCGTGAGGAATTAACTGGTGAGGCTTGCTCTTAAGTGGTGGTCTTGAGGAAGAGAGATTTGGTGGCCCCAGGCAGGTCAGGAGGATGTGAGGAGCGGCCGTAGGGAGGCTGGGCGTGATGGGAGCTTGGTCTGCAGCTGACCAGGACGTGGAGCCTAGCGCATGCCCACTGACCCTCGATCCCTGCCCGAGCACCCTGGTAGCGGGCAGAGCTGAACTAACGAGGGGGAAGCGATTGGGGGTGCTGTCCATGGTTCTAAACACGCCCCCAGACTGGCCTCTGCCAAGCCTCGGGCTGTTTTCTTTCCTTTCCTTTTCTCCTTTGATGCTGAAAATCCTACGTTAATGAAGAGGCAGCTGAGAAGATGGCTAAGAGCTTGGACTCTAGAGTCTGATGGCCTGGATTCAAATCCTCCTTCAGCTGCCTGAGTGATCGTGGGCTAATTTACTTCACCTCCCTGGGACTCAATTTCCTCATTAATAAAATGAGCATAATCATACAACCCTCTTACTAGGCTTGTTGTGAGGATTAAAGGAGGTTAAGTAATTTTCCTAAGGGTGCGTTAATACTTGTAAGGTCCTTAGGATCGTGCCTGGCACAAGTAAATAGAGAGCCCCTTCACGCTGCCTCCTGCATCCTTTTGGCATGACCTCAGTGGTCTTTGATGGGTTCTTTGATTTCTGCATGACAACATGTCCCGGGATCATCTGATACACTTTCTACTTGGAACCAGCCGCTTCTCACAGGACCCCTGCTCCTTTTGGGGATAAACGGAAGTTAGGGACCACAGTCTGGACTTGAGGGCGCTCATTGCTCCTGGCTTGTCATCACGTCCAGACTCAAAGCTGGAGAAACTGAGCATTCTCATTCACATATAAGATGACGAGGTTTTCATTTAACTTCTTTGGTTTGGTTTTGTTTCTCTTTTTTCTTACACAGAAAATCTTGGTTCCTAACAACATCAACACAATTTCTTTTCTTCTTTATCCTATCTTACAAAGCTAATCATCTCACCACAACAACACTGATATAATTACTGCCTCCAAGAGGACTGAGTGCAGTTGAAGATTTCATCGTGGTTCTCTTTCTTTGTGGTTCTGTGGTCCTTCGGAAAAAGCCCATTAGGAACGTACAATCAAGATGCCGTTTTAAAGTCACTTCCAATAACCCTTTTTAGAGTGGTCGCCAAGTTGACATTCAGTCAAGTTTATTGATTTCTGTTGGGTTTTTTTAATTTAAGGGATTACCTTTTTTTGGTCTTTGCTTTATAATTTTGTAAACTGTTTGCATTTACAAAAGAAACACTCTAACACAAGAGACACTCAGAGAAGTCTGGCTTCCTCGCCTGTCCCCTTCGCTCTTTGCCTCCCTCCCTCCCCGGTCGGTAACCTTTTTGGTTAGTTTCTGCTTCATCCTTCCATTGTTTCTTTTTGAAAACATAAACAACTGCAGACTCACCCCATTCATATTCAGAAGACAGCATGCATTGCAGGCACAGTTCTCCTCCCTGGATTTTGTTCTCTTTTTTTCACTTAATCAGACATCCTGGGGATCACTCCAGGGCAGGATGCGGAGAGCTCCCTCGTGCCTTTTCACCGCTGCGTAGCACTCTCCTGTGTGGCCATCCACAGTCACTCAACCAGTCCCCTCTTGGTGGATGCTTGGATTGTCTCCAGGCTTCTGCTATTCCTGGTAGCACTGTCACAAAAAACTTTGTGCGCACATGGTTTCATATTTTGGTCAGTGTATTTTGGGGATAGATTCCTAGATGCCCTCATGGGATATATTTTTTTTTAACTTTCTTTTAAGACTTTATTTTTTTAGAGCAGTTTTCGGTTCACAGCAAAATGGAGAGGACCTCATGGGATTTTAAATCCTAACAGCGATATATATTACACAGGAGTTCATGATGCTATGGGGGTGCCTAACAGGGACTCTGCCTTAATCAGGCCAGTCACTGAGGGCTTCCCGGAGGAGGTGGTGGTCATGCTGAGATCTGAAGGAAAAGCAGGAGGTGAGCAGATGAAAAGAGTAGGAAAAAGTATTCCAGGCGCCAGCACGTGTTAAGGTCCTGTGGCAGGAGTGAGCATGATACGTTCAAGTAACTGACAGAAGGCTGGAGCTCAGAAAGTGAGGGGAGTGACGGGAGGACATGCCTTCATCTGGGGTGAGGTTGGTGGAGATTTGAAAAAAGCAGATGAATTTGGGTGATAATTAAGAAGTAAAATGCACAGAACCTGACAATTCTGTTAGTTGGGATTTAGATTCCTGCTGCCACTTCAGAGACCCAGAGTCACTGGTTTGAATAAGAAAGGACTGTATTTTCCCTTTTACATACAGTCCTAGTGCATGTGTTCTGGTTCTGGTTTGGCTGCTCCAGAGCATTAGGGACCCAGGCTCCTTCTACCTTGTTGCTCTGCCATTCCTAAGCTATTGCTCTTATTTTTATGGTCCAGGTAGGTCACACCACGTCCTGCACCCCCATTGGTAGGAAGGGGAAAGAAGAAGGGAAGGTAATGAAGGAGGAGGACCCACCCTTGCCCTTAAAGGCACAACCAGGAAGTTGCAGGTATCACTTTTGCTTGCATCCCATTTGCCAGAATTTAATCACCTGACCATGCTTAGCTGCAAGGGAGGCTGGGAAATGTAGTCTTAATTCTGGGAGGCCACGTCCAGCTAGATATGGGAGGTTCTATTACTGTGGAAGAAGGGGAGAGTGGCGATTAGGAGCCGTCAGCCGTCTGTGTCACTGTGAGGGTTTGGAGGTGGCAGGCGGGGGTGGGCGAGTGGTAAGGAGGCCTCCTTGCTCTCGGGCTTGTGCACGTACGTGGGGGGAGGTGCGACTGGCTGAGACAGGAAGCACCAAGGGGCTGGCTCTTTTCAACCTTGTAGCGTGTGGTTTAAGAAGCGAGCTGAACTTTGTGCATGATGGAGGGAGAGGATTCGGGGCATGGGGGAAACCGAGGCTGAGGCGTGGAGGACTATGCCTACGGCATCAGTGCTCCAATTTCAGCTGATTAGGAAGACAGGGTGACCCCAGACTGCTCCTGGAGAAGGAGGCAAGGGTGGGTCTGGCAGCCTGGGCACTCCAGGCTCCAGCTCCCCATGAAGGCACTGCCTGTATCCCCAGGCAGGAAGCAGGTGGGGGCAGGGGGTTAACGTCCTTTCCTGCTGGCTGGTTGCGGTCCCCATGGAGCCCCGGCTGGGATAAGAGTGACCCCCCCCCCCCCCGCAGGCCTGGGGAAGGCAGCCTGAACCTGGCCCGGACCTGGGAGACATGCTGAGCTGGCTTCCAATCCCAGCTCTGCCCTGTGACCTTGGGCCAGTTGCTTAACCTCTCTGAGCCTCGGACTCCTTCTGTGTCCAGACAGGACCTGCCTCACTCTGGTGAGGACGCTGTGGGAAGGAGCACGGGAAGTGCCTGGCCCAGAGCCTGGCACACAGTAGTTACCCAGGGTTGCCTCCTCTTTGACCACCCTGCCGCAACCCGCTGCTCTGTGCCAGTGCTAGGGCTCAGCTGTTGGGAGCCCCGGTTCTGCCCTTCTCTGAGCTGGACTTTTTTACCTCTCCGATCCTCAGTTTCCCCATCTGTCAAATGGGGGTGATGAGACGATCCATCTCACAGGAGGATGGGGAGCTCAGACATTTAAATTGCTCAGTCCGATGCTGGGCATGGTACAAGTGTTGACTGATGTCACGTGAACCGTGATGGTCTGGGCCTCCTGCCCGAGGGGGCTGCTATCTGTGGTCAGCTGGACAGGCTAGAGACTGAGGGCACGAGGACAGGGGGTTGTGCTGTGCAGCCCCTGGGAGGGCAGTCACGTGGGCCCTCTTAAAGGATCTTTTTTTTTTTTTTAAAGTAAACTGTGACTATCTTACAAATATGAAATCTTTGAACACGTGTTAGGGATTTTATTTGGTTCATGAATTAATGAGGGGACTAATGAGATGTTACAGTCAAGTCAAAGGAGCATAAACAGCACACACACACGGGCAGCTAATTAGAAATACTGAAATGAATTTACAAATAGGTGCAAAGCTGGTCAATAGGCACAGGGCAATAATCAATTGTATCTCCACCGGATGCAATCATTTGCATTTCTATGCAGGAGACTAATTTGCATTACAATCCATTTTCTACAACTTGTAAAAGAGCTTGAAGGCGATGAAAGGCCAAGATAACCCAGACAGGTGCACTAGGCACCATTTTTGCCCATTTCAAAACCTGTCATAATTTTCCGCGGACACACACACACACACACACACACACAGAGTCTTGATCACTAAGAAATGCAGCCATTCGCACATGCCCACATCACGCATACATGACTCCCGCTGCGTGCGTGTGTCTGTGTGTCTCTCTCAGTCTCTCTGACTCCTGCTCTTTCAGACTCTGATTCAGGGCCCCCCCTCGCCTTTGCAGGCTGTCCCCCTGCTCAGCACGCACCCCCATCGCTTCTCTGCCCACTGACATCTTGCCCCTCTCTCAAAGCTCCCTCGAATGTGTCTCTGAGCAGGGCTCCCTCCTACCCCTCGGTCCTTCCTTCCCTCGGTCTTCTACATGCCTGCACTTGGGGGCCCGCGGCGGGTGGAAGGAACATGGCTCCAGAGTCCTTCATCCCAGGTTTGAGTCCCAGCCCTGGCACTTCCCAGCCGTGAGGCCGTGGGCAGGTCACAGTATCTCTCTGAGCCTCAGTCCCCCCACCTATAAAGTGGGGTAATAACAGAACCAAACTCATGGGGTTCCTGTAGTTTTTTTTTTTTTTTTTAAAGATTGGCACCTGGGCTAACAACTGTTGCCAATATTTTTTTTTTTCTGCTTTATCTCCCCAACCCCCCGCCCCGTACACAGTGGTATATCTTAGTTGCAGGTCCTTCTAGTTGGAACTTAACCACTCGGCCACGGAGCCGGCCCCTCTGTTGTTTTTTAAGATTAAATTAGCAGAGGCACTTGGCAAAGTTCTGACACATAGTCAGAGCTCAATAGATGTCAGGGGTCAACGCTGTTGTGAAAATAGGGCTTGTAATTCCCACTGACGGGGTAGCTCTGGGACCCTGCGAAGGCAACTCCTACAAAAGGCTCCGTCAGCAATGTCCGTGTGGGGAAGGGGGGCCTGTAACAGCTGGGGGTCTCCTGGGCTCTGAGGACCCGCCCCACCCAGCTGCTGTGGGGAAGGGCCGGCTTCAAAGCTGGTTTTAAGTGGAGGGGCTGCCCGGAACCCCAGCCCCTGGAGAGGGTGCTGGGGCCAGATGGCCGCAGCTGGGCTGAAGTCCCGGGGGCTGCGGTGATGGATGAGGGGCGGGCCAGTGGAGGAAGTGGCTGCTCTGCGCGACAGCTGGCCAGACACTGATGGATGCCATGGGGAGCAGGGATGCAGGCTGAGGACCAGAGAGTCAGAGGGGCTGAGTATGGCTGAAGCCTGGATCCTAGAAAAATCGGCCTGGAGCTCGGCTAGAGGAGCAGGCTGGTGGCCCATGTCAGGCACAGAGGGCGTGGCGGGGGGGCATTGGAGACCTTGGGCGCTTTGTGTCCTGGACACCCCATGCTCACACCACATCATGACAGCAACCCTTAGCTCTGAGATCCGGTGCTCGGGGACCCTGGGCTAGTAATGCCAGTAATAATGTGATGCCTTTCCATCCTCATAACCCCTGGGGAATGTATTCTATTTTCCCAGGTTTGCATATGGAGAAACTGAGGCCATGATCTGTGTCACAGCAAAGTCTTGTCTACTTCCCCTGAGCCAAGAGGGGCTCTGAGTACCACTGAGGAGTCCTGTCTGGGGATGGCCAGCTCTAACTTGCGTGTGTAAATTCATTCATTCATTCATTCGTTCACTCATCCATCCAGCAAACCCCAGCTGCCTTCTTCCTCTGTGCCGGGCCCTGGCTAGGTGCGGGGGGGTCCCTGAGGCCTCAGACACAGTCCTGGACCTCACAGAGCTCACAGTCCCAAAGGGCAGACAGACCCAAGGCAGACTGTCCCAACCCAGGACCCTGGGGGCGTGGGCGTGTCAGGGACAGCTTCCTGGAGGAGGCGGAGCCTGGGCAGAGAGCTGAGGACAAGAGGAAGGAGGGACCCACTCTTCTCTGGGCAGGGCGGGGAGTGAGATAGAAGGCTTTTCAGCGCTGGGGACATCTGAGCTGCATCTTGAAAGACAAGTAGTGGACAGAGGTCCAGGCAGGCTCTTCCAGGGGCAGGAACAGCGTATGCAAAGGCCTGGGAGCAAGAATCATCGTAGGGGTAGGGCGAGGGGTGCAGAGGGCTCCAGGGAATTTAGTGGGCAGGAGCCCGGGAGGGAGGAGGAAATGGGAAATGATTGGATCAGAGACAAGACAGGGCCCAGGTCTAGAAGCTATTTCTTTTTTCCAGTGTTTTTGAGATATAATTGGCATTCAACATGGGGTTAGTTTTAGGTACAACATAATGATTTGATGTTGTCTATATTGTGAAATGAGCACCACAATTTAACATCCACAATCTCACAGAGTTACAATTTTTTTTTTCTTGTGATGAGAACTTTAAAGGTCTCCCTCTTAGCAACTTTCCAGGACAGAGCACATTGTCGTGGACTATAATCACCACGCTGTACGGCGCGTCCCAGGACTTACTATCTTGTATCTGGAACTTTGTGCCGTTTCACCACCTTCACCCTTGGCCTCTGGCAGCCACCAATCTGTTCTCTGTGTCTATGAGTTTGGCTTCAAACTGGCAAACCCTGGGTCGCCGAAGCGGTATGTGTGAACTTAACCACTGCACCACCAGGCCGGCCCTATATACACCACTTTTTAAAAGCCTGTTCATCTGTTGTTGGACTCTTAGGTTGTTTCCATGTCTTGGCTCTTGTGAATAATGCTGCAATGAACATGGGGTGCCAACATCTCTTTGAGATCCTGATTTCATTTCCTTTGGATAGATACTCAGAAGTGGGATAGCTGGCTCATATGATATTTCTATTTTTCATTTTTTGAGGAACCTCCATCTTGTTTTCCATAGTGGCTGCACCAGTTTGTATTCCCACCAAGAGTGCACAAGGGTTCCCTTTTCTCTGCATTCTCACCAAGCTTTTTATGGCTTATTTTTCTTTATAATAGCCACTCTGAGAGGCATGGGGTGAAAGATTTCGAATGCTGTGACTTTATCCGGAGAGCAATAGGGAGCCATTGATTGTTGCAAGCAGGAGAGTGACTTATGAGATCTGCGTTTTACAGAAAGAGAACCCTGGCTGTGGTTTGGAGGGTGGTTTGGGAGTGGAGACCGGGGGCCATCTGAAGCACCAGGCCGTGATTCGAGAGAGAGGCTGAGGGCAGGCAGGGGTGGAGGAAAATGACAGTGTTGAGGATGCAGAATGGACAAGGCTGGGGGCCAATAATTTCCCGGGCAAATGTTACCACAGAGAGGTATAGAGGTCCTGATCACCTGTTTATGTGGCCGGTTGTTCTATCCCACACGGTGTGGGCTGCAAATACAGCTCGGAGGAAAGGCGTCTGTGCTACTGATGGCCAGCATGGGACAGCGGAAGGGAAAGGACGCCAGAGTCCACGGACGGACCCCTTTCCTAGGTGCCATGTGGTTTGTTGCTCGCATTACCCGCTCGGATCCTCATCACAGTCCTATGAGGAAGGCATTAGTGTTACACCCCTGGCCTGAGTGTTAGAATTCAGGTTAGTGGCTACACTGGGGCCGCGGGCAGGGTAGGGGTTGGGGGGGAGGGGTGCGGCAGTGACAAGGGGTGAGCAGCTCCGTGTTTTCTGGGATGCCGATCGTGCTTGAGTTCTTGCCCTGGGTAGTTCACAAGTGTGTTTTCTTCCTGAGGATTCGGCGAGCTGTGCCCTGAAGATGTGCACCTGCTTTTTTTTTTCTGTAAGGGTTTTATGTCTCAACCAAAAATTAAAATATAAAAAAATGTTATAGGCATTTTGCAAATGACAAAGCATTGGGCTAAGTTTCGAGGGGCTCAGCGGCACACTTCCGGTCCCATGAGCGCTGGGGTGGTTCCGAGATGGGAACCCAGGAGCGCTCAAGTCTGCGAACCTGGTTCTGGTCCCCCTCGTGGTGGCTTTCGACCGAGCGGCCCTTCCCCGAATGACCTGCAGGGGGAGGCAGAGAGCAGGGGAGGCGGCACAGAGCGGGAGGCCCCCGGCCAGCAGGGGGCGCTGCTGCCGCAGGCGGCTGGGCCGGCGGAGCCCGGGGAGGCAGGATGGGGCAGCCCCAGGGAGTCAGCTCTTCCCCCCGCTTTACAGAGCGGGACCCCGAGGCCCAGGGAGCAGGAGGGGCTCTCCCAAGGGGTGAACCAGCATCTCAGGATCCCCCCAGTCCAGTGCTCCTGCCCAGGAACTTGACCTGCAATTTCCCAGGGCTGAGGGCACCAGAGAGACCCTAAAGGTCAAAGTGGGGGTCAGGATCCCCAGATCTCCCCTTAAGAGTAGGTCCCCCTGCTTTCACCGGTGCCCAGACAGCCCTGCTATGAGGCAGGCGGGTGATGGAGCTGAGCCTGGGTGCGGCCCAGGGGTGAGGAGCTCTCTGAGTGAACGTCCCGGCTGCTCCCTGTGGCCAGGCGCCCACCTCGCCCTGTATGAAGTTGGGGGGGGGTGCCAGGGGGCGACGCCAGGTGGTGCCCTTCATGCCGGGGCATCCTGCAGCGAGTCTCCTGATGTTTTGAATTTCTAACTCGAGGTTTCAGGAGCAGCTGCCGAGCCCTCTGAGGTTGCCGGGTGATGGAGCCCATAGGCAGAGGGTGGAGGGGCCAGGCTTGTATAATTCCCCCTTTCTGTGGCCTGGGTTTCGTCCTGCGCACCAGCAGCCAGCTTTCGGGAGCACAGCTTAGGGGTGGCGTGGGGAGGTAGGTGGGAAGTAGGTGGGTGGGTTCAAACTCTGCAGCTGCCTCTCACACTGTGTGACCTGGGGCTCATCACTCCCCCTCTCTGAGCCTCCTCTGTAAACTGGGGAGGCTGAGCGCCACGTTGCCAGAAAGCGGGCTCTTGTATGCAGTGAAATGCCCAGGGGCCTCTCTCTCCTCTGGCCGACCCCATTCGGCCAGCTGGCGTGTGCTGTGGTGACAGCCAGAATTAAGGGCTTTGCGGACAGTAAAATTTTAATTGGGGGAGGGGTAAGACTTCCAGATGGAAGAATTGCAAATAATTCCTCTTGGTCAGCCGGTGATCGAGTCAACACCCACAGTGATGGGTCCTCTTGAGAGCTTACACCCTTGATATGATCGTGATGAAAATGACCCTTCACCTGTGTGGTCTGCCTCCTGAAACAGAGCCCCCAGTCTACTTTTGAGAAGAACGTCAGAGAAATCCCAGTGGAGGGACGTTCTTCAAAACACATGACGAATACTCCTCAAAACGGTCCAGGTGATCGAAGACGGGGAGAGTGTGAGAAATGTCACGGCCCAGGGGCGCCTCAGGTGACATGGGGATTAAATGTGATGTGGGATCTTCGGACAGAGAAAGGACATTAGGGAAAAACTAAGGGCATCCGAATAAAGCCAAGACTTTAGTTCCTAACAATGTATCAGGGTTGGTTCATTAACTGTGACAAATGTACCAATAGCATGTTAATAACAGGGAAAGCTGGACGGGAGTGCATGGAACTCTGTGCCACTTTCACGACTTCTCTCTAAAACTATTCTAAAATTTAAAGGAGATTAGAAACATGTCGAGGGGGGACGTGAGAGGGCTGACTTTTTATTTTGACTAATGAAGATGTGAAAGCTCTCCCAAGCCACCTCCCCTCCCCGTTGTTTCATGAAAGAAAGGATGCTTGTGACAGCAGGAAGGCGTCCATCTCCGGATCAAGGAGGAGAGCTGAAGTGGAGTAAGTCCCAGAGAACGGGAAATGCAGACCCTTCTTTTTTCCATGTCGCCAAGGACCCGCGAGAAGTCGGGGGCGGCGTTCGCCCTGGAGAACGAGGGCAGAGCGAGAGATGCTCAAGGAGGACCACGGCCGAGAACACAAGCCGTTCTCCCCAAGCCGGGGTGGGATGCTGGCGTGTGAGGGGCTGGGGGCAGGGATGCTGGGCGGGGCGGCAGGCCATGAGGCTTCAGGGCCAGGTGGGTGACCAACTGCCCCGCTTTGCTGGGACCAAAGGGTTTCCTGGGCAGCAGACCTTCAGTTTTTAGACTAGGACAGTCCTGGGCAAGCTGGGATGGTCCATCACCCTAACCAAGCTGGTGGGCGGGGGGATGGGAGAGAGCACAGGCCTGTCGTAAGGGGACAGCGCCAGCCCTCAGCAGCCGTCCCTCTGAAAAGGGAAAGGCAGGCCTTGTGTGGCCACATCTGGTGATTTTTATTATTTTTTTCAAGGGAAGCTGGAAGTATGTTTTTTTTTAGGAAGATTAGCCCTGAGCTAACATCTGCCGCCAATCCTCCTCTTTTTGCTGAGGAAGACTGGCCCTGAGCTAACATCCGTGCCCATCTTCCTCTACTTTATACGTGGGACGCCTACCACAGCATGGCTTGCCAAGCAGTGCCATGTCCACACCTGGGATCCGAACCCCAAGCCGCCGAAGTGGAACGTGCGCACCTAACCGCTGAACCACCGGGCCGGCCCCATGGGGATGGTTTTTTGGGAAGGGTAATGAAAATGTTCTAAAATCGACTGTGGTGATGGTTGCACAACTCTGTCAACAGACAAAAAGCGGCTTAATTATACACTGTAAGTGGGTGAATTGTATGGTATGTGAATTATATGTCAATAAAGTCGCTAAAAAAAGAAGCACAAATAAGCTAGTTCTGCTTCGTTGTGTCCCAGCTCCTGTGCAGCTTCAAGCAAGGCGCTCCCCCTCTCTGGGCCTCAGTTTCCCACTTGGAGAACACAAGTGTTGAATCAGGTACGTTCTGAGGGAGCATCCAGCCCTGAGAGCTTATGGTTTTATTATGACAGATGGTCATGTCTGTGCCAGGGTCACCTGCCCACTGAGACCCGGGATAATATGGGTCAAGAGTGGCCCATAAGCTCAGAAGCTGTAATCCCGCCCACGACTAACAGACCGCAGGGGCTGGAAGGAGCCAGCGGAAACACACAGATGCCTGCTGTTGACAATAGACATGTCAAAAGATGCAATTAATGAATTTGCCCGCGTTTGTTGCCTTTTTACCAAAAATCTCTCGGTGAAGGTCACCTTCAGCTCACAGAGGGCGCCGCTTGGGCCCGCACACAGTCAGAGATGCCTGGCTCCGATCCATTTACTTGCTGTGTGGCCCGAGGCAAGTGCCTTGATCTCTCTGAGTTGCAGATTCCGCATGTTTGAAAGGGAAGTGGTAATGAAGATTCAATGATAACTTGAAACTCCCCGGGTTGGTGCCAGCACGAGACAGGCGCCCATCAATGGCAGCCATTCTGATTCCTCGGTCTCAGTTTCCCCATCTGCAATCCGACAGGGTTTATCTACACCAGTGGTTCTCATCTGGGGGCAATTTCACCCCCAGAAGACGTTTACGGTTGTCACAACTTCCTTCGGGGCAGACAGGGCTCCTGGCATGTAGTGGGCGAGGCCAGGGATGCTGCTAAATATCCTACAATGCACGGGACGCCCCCACAGCGCGGCATGGCCCAGCCCCACGTGTCAGGACGGCCCAGCTGAGAAACCCGGACCAGTGAGCTGAGGTCCCCTCTGCCTGTGGGAGTATCTGAGGTCGATCTGCGTCACCTTGTGCCGGGAAAGGCCATCTTACGACCCCTGCTTGGCCGCATGAGGATGGCCTTGGGCCTGGAACGCATCCTCAGCAGAGATAAGAGCCAGCTCATGGCCTTGTACGAGGGTCTCCTTCCCTGTGTCAGACCCGACATGTGCTCCGTGTTCCGCTTCAGCGTGTGAGTGCGTGCGTGCGTCCTATGGCACCCGGCCAGCCCCACTGCTGTGTCTGTCCCCGGTGGGGAGGGGACGAGGTCCTTCGTTCTGCCCCACAGGAGGGGTGCGTGCAGGCCAATGGTCCTGCGTCAGCTGCCAGGAGGGACCCGCTCATCATGGGGGACCCGGATATTTTCATTATTTGTGTGGTGTATTGTCTGTTTCTCCCCCACCAAAATATCAGCTCCATGGACGGTGTCTGTTTGGCTGCTGGTGGATCTTCAGTGTGCAGCACAGGCCTGGCACACAGTCAGTGCTCAATAAATACTTGTGGCCTGAGTACTTGCCCGGCTGTCCTGCTGCGGGGGGTGAGGAAGGAAAGAAGAGGTCAGACTCCCTGCTGGCCGGGAAGAGCTCTCCCCCTCTCACTCTCGCCCTCCTCCAAAAGGCTCAGGGCAGGATGGAGCTGGTGGGAGACCTGGGCACACACATGAGGCTCCACCCTGTGGGATGTTGTCCCCTGGGGGTCCCCAGGGTGGCGAGGGGAAGCCGCTGCTTCAGGTCCTCAAGGGCTGAGGCCCAGCTCCACCACTGACTCCCAGGTGCCCTGAGTCTTGTTCTCTCTAGAATGTTCTCAGCCTAGTTTCAGTCTAATGTTAAGAGCAGGGACTCTGGAGACAGGCAGGGGGCTCGCTTCCTGGGCAAGCGTCCTCTTTGTGCCTCAGTTTCCTTGTCTGTACAATTCGGATAATATCAGTGCCTCTCCGATAGGGGATTGTGCAGGTGAAACGAGCTCATCTAGCACAGGGCCTGGCCTGGAGGAAGCCTGTACGAGATATGCCAGGACGCTCTGCAGAGCTGGCCATGTGTTTGCTGAGGGCGCCCGAGCATGGATGGAGGCCCAGGGGTCTTTCCTGTGCGACCCAGCACTTCCGCTCCAAGGCGGGTGCCCAGGAGCGATGGAGACACACCCAGAAACTCGTTCACGGATGTCCGCAGCAGCATTGCTCAGGACACCAAAAGGTGGAAGCAGCCCGAGTGTCGGTCACCTGGCTGAACAGAGAGACAGAACGTGGCCTAGCCATACAACGAAACGGTAGTTGTTAGTAAAAAGAATGAGGTCCCGAACGTGCTCCCACAGGGATGAGCCTGGAGAGCATCCTGCCCGGTGAAAGACACGAGAGGCCCCAAATCGCGTGACTCCACTGACGTGAAATGTCCCAAACAGGCAAATCTAGGGGCACAGAAAGGTAGACCAGTGGGTGCTTGAGGCCATGGGGAGCGGGGATGGCGGGAGGTGACAGGGGAGGGAGCACGGTTTCTTTTGGAGGTGATGGAAATGCTCTCAAATTGTGGCCATGGTCACACACATCTGTGAATATACTAAAAATCATGGAAATGTACACTTCAAATGGGCGAATTGTATGGCATTATATCTTGATAATGCTGTTTAAAAAAAAAAAAAAAGATTTCAAAGCTCTCAGCTGAGCCAGGCCCTTTTCTGGGCATTTCTTTAAAAGTCACGCACGCGGCCTCCAGGGGGCCGTGTCCGGCTGGTGAGAAGTCGGCATTTTTATTTCTGCTCTCAGCTACACAGACTCCTTCATCCGCCTTCCCCACATCTGCTGCCAACCCCTCACCTGCTTTCTCCCGCTCTGCGTCGTTGCCCGGGTCCCCCGGCTGCGCCCCCACCTCCCTCCAGTCTGTCTGTGTGTCTGTCCATCCCTCAGCGTCACTCCCTCGTTCCAGCTCCATCTGCTCGTTACGCGGGGCTCCCTCCGTGGCTGGGGATCGGGGGGGGCCACGGCAGGGGGCTGTGCATGGGAACAGAGGGGCTTGAACTTGGGGACGGGTTGACCAGGGAAGGCGGCCCGGGGGCCAGAGGGGGCTGCAACCCCGTGCCCTTGGCCGGGAGGTCACGGTGTGGTCGCCTCGCCTGGCCCTGCCCAGCTGTGCAGAAGCCAAGAGCCTCCTGACCGATTGGAGATGACGAATGAGGCAGCTGGGCGCAGAGGGAAGCGCGTGGGCCCTGGCCATGCACTGGATTCGAATCCTGCCTCTGCCAGCCCCCGATGGTAGCCTCTGGGTGGGTGGTCTCCCTTATCCCAGCCTCAGTTTCTTCATCTGTAAAAGGGGGCTGATAATAGCACATAGGCCGTAAGTTTGTTGCAAAAAATGAAAGGCAGTGACATGTTCTAAGCACTTGGCGTGTGGTGGAGGATGGTTTATGATGAGTCGGAAGGCTGTGGGTGACGCTCTGGAGTTCCAGCCCCACAGTAATTCTGGCCGGCTGTGTGACCCTGAGCAAAGCCCTCAACCTCTCTGAGCTCTGTTTCTCCATCTGTGAAATGGAGAAAACAGTTCCACCCGTTTCACAGGGGGGCAAGTGAGGATTAAGGGGGGCCCAGCACAATGCGGTCATGACTCAATTCTCTCCCCCTCCACTCTCGGGACGTTAGCCCAGGCCGCCCACCACAAACCAGCCCTCTCCTCTCTCTGGGCTGGCCTGCTCCCTGCCTCCCGGGCAGCGTCTGCCAAAGAGCGGACTTGAGCACAGCTGAGCTGCGTGGAGCGGACGAACGGCTGGAACTGAGTTTGGAATGGACGTCGAGGTGCCGCGGTCGTGAACAATGCCGTCCACCCCTTCGCCGTGACTCAGCAGTTAGGATGCAATGTCCCATCGCGTGGGGGTCCCGGTGACCTGCCAGAGGGGCCATCGTGACCCCCCATCCCGGCATCGAACGAAGAGACCTGGCAGCCGGTCCCTCCTCCCAGCGCACAGGGTGCCCGTGGCCGTGACGCAGGGTCCTGATTCCCGGGGCCTCGGCTGCCTGCCACCTGGGGCTGGTGGTGGATCAAAGAGGAGGTCTCTTGGAGCGCCACCTGCGTCACCTGTGAACCTTTGCACTTATAGAAATTTCATCACAATGACCTCGGTCATGTAGGTGGCTCCAGCTCTGCCATCCGCCAAGTCTGTGACCTGGGAGTCACCTCATCTCAGCTTCGGTGTCCCAGGCTGCAGAACGAGCATCGGGACGAGACCCCATCGGCTCACTGGCTCATTCACGGATTAGAGCATTCAGTCGCCCCACAAGCGTTTGTTGAGCGCCTATCGGCTGTCCCTGCAGGGTGCTGTGCTGAGTCTGGGTATCCAGCTGCGAGCACCTGATGAGGTCCTGGCCCTCATGGAGCAGACATACCAGCGGGGGGACAGTCAACACACAAGCAAATCTAAGTCGACAGATTGTGGTGTGTGCCACCAGGGAGAAGAGCCGCGTGCTGGGACCCGGGGAGGCCTCCGCGGGGAGTTGCCGTGGGCTGAGGCCTGGAGCATGAGAAGGAGCCGGCTGTGCAGGAAGCACGTTCTGGGCAGGGGAGCAGCATGTGCAAAGATCCTGAGGCAGGATGAGGCTAATGGTGTTGTCAGAGCTCACTGGCGGGTGAGGGGGCCTAGGGGGCAGGAGGAGGGGGTCAGGGAGATCGGCTCGGGGTTAGGACAGCCTGAGGAGTTGGGGCTTCACCCTCGGCTCAGGGGGAAGCCATCACAGGACCTTTGGCTGGGGAGGGACGTGACTGGATCTCATGAAACCGCCCCTGGACTCCCAGACGTTTGCCGAGGGGCCTCCGGCATCCCGGCCACCGTGCTGGGCTCTGGAACCGGATGATAATTATGAGAGTTAAATAGCACTGAACACTCACTCTGTGTCAGGGACCATGATAAGCCCTGATATATATTAATACGTGTGTGTGTGTATTTTAATTAAAAACTTCCTCCAACCTCATAGTGACTCTATGAGACAGGCCGATCACGATCCCCGTTTTACAGATGGGGAAACTGAGGCACGGAGATGTCCAGTGACTTGCCACAGGTCACTCAGATGGTAGTAAGAGGAGGGGTTGGAGAGAACCGGTCTGAGGCCGGAGGAAGGGTTGTCAGGCTTGGGGTGTCTGGCTGGGTGACTGACGGGCGGTGGTGCCCTCAGGATGGGGGCCCCAGGGAAGGAGCAGCTCTCTTGGGTAGAGGAGCTGGCGAGCGGCACAGGGCACTCCCTGTGTTTGTTTATTGGGGTGGAGCAGGATCTGTTTGCCGTACCCGGGTTTCTGACCCTTCCTCACAGAGGCGGCATGAAGACGGGCCCTGAGCTGTGTGACTTTGGGCCAGTCACTTAACCTCTCTGTGCTTCAGTGTCCTTATCTGTGAAATAGGGAAAGCGATGATAGCTCCTCCCTCGAAGGTGTGTAGGGATGAAACGAGATACGGTTTGTGTAGTGTCAGCACCCGGAACATGCTCAAAATATGTTAATAAGGAAGAAAAAGGCTCAGGCCCGGGGAAGTGGACAGCAAAAGGGTCCCGATCCAGGAGATGCCCCCCAGTAAGATGCTGAAGATAGTGACAGCTGGTCCCACCTCCCAGAGCTCAGGAATCCCCGAAGCCCCGGGCTCCCTTCGGGGTAAATAGCCAGGGTCCCGGGCCCTGACTGAGCAGCCTGCCAGGCTCGGGCGGGAGGATGGAGCGAGTGGCACTGTGGTCAGAGTCCTCCCAGGTCCCCTTCCTCTGTGGCCGGGAGCAGACGGGACAGACCTGGTGTCCGCCCCAGTCAGGGCGAGGGCGCTGCCCACGCAGACGGGTCAGGAGACTGTCACACGGCGCCTCGTGTGTTCACAATGCCCATCTTTTTGTGGCAGAGTCATCTGAAAAGAGGGAAACCCCGGGCAGAAGTCGCATGACTCTCAAAGGGCAGGCGGGCAGGGGCCCCAGCGGGGACACCCCGATCCCCCGGGGAGCCTGGCCCAGCCTAGGCACCCCTTCCAAAATTACATTTTGTTTTGTTTATTCAAGATGTACCTAGATTTTATTTCTGTTGATTTAAGACTGGATATTTCTTTTCCAAAATATTTTCATCATATACAAAGATTTGACTTTATTTCCAGATATCTCCAGCGCTAGTTCGAAAGTGTGTGTCTCAGAGGTACTGATCGCAAGAAAAATGGGAACAGCGTGTGCCTCCGGAGGTGAGCAGAGGGCAGCAATTACGCCCTGCCTGGCGCATCCCCGCCGGGCCGGCCACTGACGGGACAGGAGCAATTTTAGAAGCACAAGGAGAACGCACGCGTCTGGGTGACCTTCTGAGAATGTTCACAGCGGGCACTTCCTTGACGCCGGTCTCCCCCAGCAGAAAGATAATTTATGTGAGTCATGAGTGTCATTGTAATTTCCTTGTAGCTGCATTAAAAAAAATGAAAAGAAGCGGGAGAAATTAATTTTAACAATATATTTTATGTAATCCCAAATACTGACATTTCGACATGTAATCAATGAGATGTTTTCCATTCTTTTCTTCTTGGTACCCTGGGCCCTCCCACCCCCACCCCAGAGCCAGCCTTTGCTCCTTCCCTGGGGCCGGGAGAAGGGCCACCGTGGGAATCCTGTGGCATTCTAGGCATTCGGCCTTTTGGGGGCGGCCAGGCGCATGGGACACTCCAACCCTGCGGGGCTGAGGGCACAGCGGGGTCACCACGTGGAGGCTGGAGTCTGTCCTCCGGGAGGAGGTCTGGTGGCGTCTGCAGGACTGATAGCAGGGCCCGGGGGGCGTCTCCCTGGGCCTGGAGTCCGGCCAGCAGCCCTGGTCTGGCTCTGCATTCCTCCCCCGGGCTGGGTCCCGCCAAGGACTGCGTGCGCCGGGACGTGGGCCCGAGGCCCCGGAGAGCAGGTGGGACTGCGAGAGGCTGGGGGGCCCGGAGTCCATGAGCTGTCAGTCTGGAGCTGGGACTTGGGGGGCCTTGTGTCCTCCCTGGCCGCTCCCCACTCTGTAAGTGAGGTCTCCAGTGGGGAAGGGAGCCTGGCGGCCCTCTCTGTCTCTGTCCCTCTCTGTGCCCCCCTCACCTCCTCTCCCGGCTCCGGCCATCCTCTCACCTCTCTTAGCCCCCGTGGAGGGGCCGCTGATTGCTTAATTCTGCTCTCTCCCTGCACCTGTAGCGGGGACCCCCAAAAGATACGTCCAGGTCCTACCCACCGGTGCCTGTGACTGTGACCCTATTTGGAAAGAGGGTCTTTGCAGATGTCATCAAGTTAAGGATCTGGATGGACGGTGGGCCCTGCATCCAGTGATCGCTGTCTTTATCAGAGAAAGGTGGGGGAGATCTGAGACCCAGAGATGCCGCGAGAGGCCACAAGCCACGGAACGAGGAGCCACCGGAGGCTGGCAGAGGCGAGAAGAACTGACCTGTGAGGCCTCCCGGGGCAGCGCGACCCTGCCGACCCCTTGATCTCAAACTTCTGGCCCCCAGAAACTGCGAGGGAGTCCATTTCTATTGTTTGAAGCCCTCCGGTTGGTGGCAGTTGATGACAGCAGCCCCAGGAGTCCGACACACCCCCCACAGCCACCTGCCCTACTGTGCGCTCAGCCCACTGTGGCCCGGCTACTCATCTCTGCCCCCGGGGCCACATCCCTGTGCCACCACCTGCTGTGAGCCACGACTTTAACCACGTTAGGCCTCAGTTTCTGCAAATGTGCAGACACTAATATAAAGTATATATATAAAGTATATATATATATAAAGTATAAATATAAATATAATATAAATATAAGAGACAATAATATAAAAAAAAACACACAGCCAGTGCCTAGCCGAGCTGGAAACATCGAGAGCGGCCCCGACCTGTTATCACAGCTGTTGCTACTTGGGGGGCGGCACCTGTCACCCTCGAGGCAGAGGCGACGGCAAACTCTAATTGGATGGGGAGGTGTACGTCATCAATAAAGATACCCCGGGATGTTTGGCCGTCACAAACCGTGCTCAAAATCAGCTTGGAGGACCGTGTCACTGGTGTAGCATGCTGCCTGGCACCGTGTAACTGGATGTAATTAGTGGTGGGACCCGCTCAGCCCGCTGGCAGAGGGGGCCGCCCACCCCGCTCATCGGCTTTCATTCGTTCATGCCACACCCGTTTCTTGAGCAACTGCAGTGTCTGGCACAGCCGACAGCAAGTCAGTCAAGCTCCAGGGCTGCCCCCTGGGGTGCTCAGTCTTCTTGGGGAGGCAAGTGATCAAGGAGAGAGGTGGCACAGAGTGGGGAGGTGGGGGCGGGGGTGGGGAACAGGAAGGAGGGTCCCACCCAGAGGGGCTGGGGTCAGGGAAGGCTTCCCGGAGTGAGAGGAGGCCGGAGGCCAGAGCAGAAGGACAAGTAGGCAGGGAGGAGGTAGGGGAAGGCATTCCAGCCAGAGAGAATAGCACGTGCAAAGGCCCAGGGGCAGGAGCACGTGGAACAATAGGGACTCATCAGCGTTTTGAGAAGCCAGGGCACAAGGAGGAGGGTCACGGTGAGCAACAAGGCCCAAGAGATCTCCCGGAAGAGCATGGCCTGCGAGAAGGTGGGGCTTGTCTTCGGGGCCCTAGGGGTCATTGGAGGGTTTGAAGCAATTCTGGTTCAAGGCCAGGAGTGGGCTTCCTGCATCTCTGACGAGTCACCCCTCTTTATGCTCCAGACCTGAATCTCACGCCCATCGAGGTAGGTTTTCATCCAGAGGGACTCAGAGTGCGAGGGGATTTGGGGAGCCAGGACTGTCCTCAGAGGCCAGGGGTCTGGGAGCACCTGCGCCCGTGGAGGGTCGTCCGTGGCTGCGGGTGCCGGGAAGGCTCCAGAAGCCCCGCCCACAGCTGGTGACTGACACCCACACTTCCTCACGCCCCCGGCCTGGGGCAGCGGGAGGTGGGTGCCAAACCGAGGCTTTTGGGGGCGCCTCCCACGCAGCGGGCTCCGGAGGGAGGAGCGTGAGCACACGGTCGCGTGTCCCCTGCATATGGTCTTGCACGCCGCGCACCCCCGCAGCTCCGGGTGGGGCGGCTGCACCCCGAGCAGGAGGCGAAGCCGGAGCCCCGGCGTCCGGCCCTGAGCCCCGCCCGCCAGCCGCCGCCGGACCCGTCGCCGAGGCCCTGCCACCCCGAGGCCGGTGTGTGGTCCCCAGGAGAAAGGAGGGGCCGCCCTGACCCTCTTGACCCGGCTGCTGGGAGCCTCGGCTGCCACCAGCGGACGGCCGTCTCCCACCCTGACCCGCCCCGCTGCAGCCCAGAAGGAATGACACCCCTCTTGCTGGGAACCGGCCCCCCAAAAGCCACGTGCACCCACATCGCATCTCAGGCTGTCTCTAGGGGGCTCAGCCCAGAGGAGGTGGTGCCTCCGTTCCCCCTTTAGCATCTCCCCGCGTGCCCTCCGTCCTTCCAGAGTCTCACCTCCTCGGCCCAACCTTTGAAGCCTTTCCTCATCTATCCCCGGCTGACCCCTCTTGATGCTGAGGTCCTGTGCTAGCCCGCTGCTCAGTAAGAAGCGGCCAGGCCAGCTTCTCTGGACCTCTCTGCAGGGGCGAGGTTTCCAGAGGCTCCCTGTGCATCCCTGCGTTTTGTTAGGGGTTGACTTGGCTGGACCCTGGAGCTCCAGACAGCCCAGCTCCCAGGAGGATGAGCCGGAGGAGAAGGAGCCACGACGCACACGCTTTTCACACGAGCGTGGAAAATCTGGGGAGGCTCTGAGCACGGCAGGCTCCCTGGGCCAGGGCCACGCCAACCTCGGGCTGGTCGGGGCTGGGATGAGTAATAGCGGTTGGGCAGGATAACCCGCTTGAGAAATGAACCAGGTCTTATTTTGGCTCCTGATTCATCGCAAGAGAATGCAAAGTATTTTCCCCTCTCTCCGTCTCTTTCAAAGAGCAGCTGTGTTTTTGTGTTCTGAAGGGCTGTGTTTGCCGTGGGCCCCTGGAGAATCAACAGGCCCTGGTTGTTTAAAGCCTCGTCCTTCAGGCAGAGCTCATCCAACTGCAAATAACAGAATCCCGCTGGAATTAGCTTATGCCAAAGCAGAACGTATTGTTTTGTGTCGCTGGAAAGTCAGGAGCGCTACAGCTTCAGGCACGGCTGGATCCAGGGGCTCAGGCAGTGTTGTCCGGGATCTGTCTCCATCTCTCAGCCCTGGTTTGCTTTCTGTTGGCTTCACTCTCAGGTGGACACTCTCCACCTGCTGGCAAAGATGGTGCCTCATGGCCCCAGGCTTCTATCGCACCAGCCGAGTGGAGATTTCCTCTTGCGGAACAGCTTCTGCAAGAGTCCTAGGGCTGAGTCTCATCGACCCAGCCAGGGTCACAGGCCGGTTTCTGAAGCAATCGCCACAACCCGCCTTAGTCAGGTGATGACTCAGCCCCCAGAGCCCGGGGTGGGGCTGGGAGAAGGCAAGCTTTGGGAGCAGAGGTGAGAGATGCTGTGGACACCTGGGGTCCGAGGGGGTGGAGCTGGGCTGTCTGGGAGCGGCTTGTGGGGACTCTCTGGGGAGGCGGCTTTTGAGTGGCAAAGGCCTGGCCCCTGGCAAGGGGGCTCCGATCCCAATTTCCTCAGACTCAGAAAAGTAAAAGAATAAGATCATTCCTACAAGTATTATGGAACAGATTCAGACCATCTGCGGGAGCAAGTCCTAAATTCTGGGACTTTCCTCAGTCAGCCCAGATGCCGGAACTCCTGAGGAAACGGCTAAGAACACGGGATCTGACTGGGTTCCAATCCTGGCTCTGCCAGTGCCTAGCTGTGTGGCCTTGGGCAAGTCACTCAACCTCTCTGTGCCTCTGTTTCCTTATCTGACAAATGGGGACCATGACATCGCCTGCTTATCTCATAGGACTACTGTGGGGATTAAATGAAGTCTGAGAGGCCTGGTGACATGCCCATGTCTCAGGGCTGATGCCAGGTTCTGGGCTCTTTCCATCCCCGGTGCTGGCATGTAGCCGGAGGCTGTTGACTGTTTGTTGAATGAATGAATGAAAGATTATAAGAAAATGTTTATCTCTTTCTGCTCAGAGCTCCGTCCCTGGGTTCCTTCAGCCCACAGCACAGGGGCACTCAGGGTCTCCTGAGAAGCCTGTCTCAGCCTCGGTTCCCCCAGAAGCAGCCTCGGAGGCGAGGATGTGGGTGCAGGCAGTTTATTTAGAGAGAGTTATCCCCGGGAACACTGTCATCGCCTCTGACCCATTGACCCCCGGGGAGTCCCCCCCTTCCACCCCCAGGTCTCACGCATGGTCCGTGCGCCTCCTGCCGCGCTGGCCTGGACAGCCTTCCGAGAGGGGACAGTGGTGACCCGGCCTCCCGCGGCCCAGCTCGGCCCCTGCAGCGCCCCTCCCGCTGCATTCTGTGGTCACAGCAGGTCACGGGTGGCCCAGCTTCGGGGAGAGAGGAAGCAGCTGCCACCTGGGGATGGCGAGAGCTGCCACCTACTGTGGCCACGGTTTTCAATTAATTTTTTCGATCATAAGACGCTTAACTGCCATTGTTGGAAATCTGTTACGATGCACATGGAAGTAAATGTACGACGGCAGGGGATGTAACTGGAGCCCCCTAGAGATGTGCAGTGCGCAACCTGCACCACGGTCACGACAGCCCTGCTGATGTCACGGGGTTCATCTCTTCTTCTCACACGCCTCGCTGGGGCAGGCGTCTGTTACTTTTGAGCGCCCAGTGTCCGGCACCCCTTCTGGGGACAGTGACTCCCCGTCGCCACGGGTATTTTAGTGGGGCTGACCCTCTCCTCCTCCAGGGGTGGGCATGTGATCAGAAAAGTCTATCACCCTAACCAGAGCGATCGGTCTGATGATGGCACCTGACCCAAGCTGGGCCCGTGGAACTCAGGCACGGGACTTCTGCCGACACCTCTGGGAAAGAGCTGTTCTTTTTCAATTGGGGTTGCTTGACTGTTTGGAAGCCTGGAGCTTCTACTGGGGACCGTCTTTGCCACTGTAAGAGAAGGGCCTGCCCGAGAGTGAAACAGTCACAGAGCAGAGCAGAGCCGAGAGAGGAATAAAGAGAGATTCCTGATGACAGCATTTGAGCTCCTGGATCCAGCCATGCCTGAAGTCCTCACCACAGACTTTCCAGTTATGTAAGCCAACAAATTCCCTTTGATGTAGGTTTCTAAAAAGATATCTTAAGGAGACAAAGCTTTATAGCTATTTGGGTCATGATGAGGATTAAATGAGCTAACAGTATATGAAATATGTGGCTTCTGGGGGTGCACATGAAAGGTCAGCTCTCAGGAGTTTCCATTCTCCTCCCCCACCCCCGAGCGAAAATAGTCCCAGCTTAAAATCTACGAAATGTATTAAATGATTTCGAACAGGCCTGGACGGGTTTGGCTGCCTGTAGACCAGCACACACTGAAAATTTGACATCATCCGCCTGTACTCTTGACACCCGTATTCTTAATTTAAATCCTGAAAAGGCGGCAGAAAAGCTTTAAATAACCACGGGAAATGGTGCCAAGACAATCCCGAGACGCCCTTTTTGGTTCCCCTGCAAGAGGAGAGCAGGGGGCGGGGTGGGGGCTGGAATCTGTAAAGCGTTTGCTCCATCTGCACAGAATTAACAGGAGTTCCCGAGTGTGGAGTCTGGACCCGGCTCTTGTGGGCTGCCTCCTCCTGGGGGCTCCGGCCTGAGCTCGGCTGTCGCGCTGGAGGGGTCCTCGGGGGTCTCCCTCCCGGAGCCCAGGGGTCACCGCGGCTCGGGGTCTGCGTGTTGGCAAAAGGATCCTGTTGCTTGTTTACTCTGGGGCCACGGCCGCCCGAGCTGAGCTTTCCAGATGCTTCCAGCTGGGTCCCCTAAACAGGCCAGGCTGCATGGCCCCCCACGGGGCCTTGCTCGCCGTCCCCACCCAGGCCGCCGCGGTGGGTTGCTGGAGCCCCTCCTGCGCGCCCCCTGCAGCTTTGCGCTGCAGGCCGGCCGAGGCCCAAAGCGCCCGCAGACGTGGTTGGTGGTGTTCCGTTTTATTTTGTTTTGCTGTGTTTAACTGGAGCTGGCCATGCAACCTCTGAAGGTTTCACAGCAGACCCTGGATGCTGGTTTCTTTGCAAAAATTGGAAGGTCTCGCAATGCTGGGCCTGCCTGCCCACCCGGCAAAACCCAGGTGCCGCTGGTCCCTTCTCCTCGGTCGGGGCCCCCAGAAGCAGGCTCTGGGACCCGCATCTCGGGGCCAGTCATTTAGGAGGGAGGGGATCCAGGAAGCACCCGTGGGGGATGCGAAGAGAGGCCGGGAAGGGAAAGGACCTGCACACCAGACTCACGCAGAACACGCCCTGTGTGCGAGGGAGCTGGGTGTCTCCTTCCGGCTCCTGTCTGGCGTTGGTGGAGCTGCATCTGGGGTATTAATGCCTCGGCCCTGCCAGTTTGCCCAACAGAAAGACCTCCTGTAGAAACTCACAGATGGCGAGTTGCTGGACATGCTGTTGCCACGTCCTGGAAGGGCAGCTGCCAGAGATGCCCTTGAGATGCAGCCTTGCTCCACTTTGCCGCAGACCCCACCACTCCCTGTTGTCTGTCTCCCCGACAGAAGGCTGTGGATTCATGCTCATGTTGTCATCCTTGTGCTGCCGATTTTCTTACGGAATGGAAATGTCCAGCTTTGCCCCTGTCGCCTTCAAAAGCGGGGAAGGTAACTATTGGCTGAGGAGGCCATGGGGTTATCGTTACACGCTGCTTGCTTCGCCTGTTTCTGTTGCTGGTCTGGCCTCTGAAGGGGGCTGAGCTGGCAGCCTCTTGCCCACAGAGTCAAGTGCCCACCCGTTCACGGGACATTCAGGGGCCTTGGGATGCTGCCTGTTACCTGCTAACAGCACGGGGGGCTTCCTCCTCTGACCCCACTGGGGGGCCGGGCTCTCAGCCTGCATCCTCTCAGCTCTCCTCGCGACAGTCCCGTGTAGCCCCCCAGAAACACCCCACCCCTTGGAAGCAAGGCCATCACCTGGATCTATCGCCAGGAAGAAAAGCATCCTGCTGTCAGCCCGTCCCCAGTGACGAAAGCCCGGAGGAACCCAGGGACCCCACTCACTGAGCCTCTGACCCCGCTGGTGTCCACAGTTCAGTTCAGGTCTGACTCACGGAGTTGGCGCAGACCCCACGGGTCGAGGGCTCCGTCCCACGAGACTGTCCCCGACTTCAGCCACCAGCCATGAAGGGGTCCCCAGGCTGCCTGTGCTTCTGCCCGGCCGGCCACAAATTCGGGGGTCCCACACCCGACTTCAGCTTCGATGATTTGCTAGAAGGACTCAGAGACCCGGGAGAAGTGCCATCCTCACTCCTACAGTTTCTCAGAAAAGATCCAGGGGAACAGCCCGGTGGCGAGGGACGTAGGCCAGCGTCTGGAAGGGTCCCGAACACGGGGGGCTCTGTCCCCTGGAGTTGGGGCGTGCTACCCTTGTGGCACGTGG
The DNA here is from genome assembly GCF_021613505.1 of Equus quagga. Lineage (NCBI taxonomy): Eukaryota > Metazoa > Chordata > Mammalia > Perissodactyla > Equidae > Equus > Equus quagga. Next base: position 9,514,013 of record NC_060273.1, on the reverse strand, counting down.
TGTGTTGGCCAAGCCGGAAGCCGCGAGCCCCGTCATTTCGGGATTTGTGTCGCGGTTTCTTGCCCGGAGGCGTGATCGGCCATCCTTAGCCACGGGTGGTGGCGCTCGCTCTCGGGCCCCTCGCCCTCCCTGGGCTCGGGGGTGGAGGGGGGGCGCTCAAGGTCTCACCCCAAAGCACGAGGTGGGTTTTCCGTGATCAGCTCCCATCCTGAGGGTGTCTCTGTCCCTCCGCCCCGACCCTGAGTCATCACATCTGCCCGCCAAACCCACTCTGGCCGCTCAGGAAATTCCGAGGGTGTCAGGGGCCCTGCGCCAGGAACCCGAGGCAAAGGCCAAGTGTTTGTTTCCGTTAACACACATGCACACACAAACACACACAGCTTCACTTTTTGCTGAGTTGCCACCTGGACCACTCAGACCGCAGGGCACGGGGTCCAGGATTCGCTTCTCCTTCTGGGGCCCCCGCTCTCCTGCCCCACTGTCCTGTCCCCGCGGGTTTTCCTGCTTCCCTTTCCCCAGACCACACTGTGTGCCTGCCTGCCTTCCCCCCTCCCTCCCTTCCTTCCCTCTTCCAGTGTATGTGTTTGCCAGCATCCATCAGCTAGGGGCTGAGCTGGGTGCTCTGTGCTGGGTAGTCTGAGCTGGGTGCCCTGTGCTGGGTGCCCTGAGATAGGTACTTGTGCTGGGTGCCCTGAGATAGGTACTCTGTGCTGGGTGCCCTGAGTTGGGTGCACTGCGCTGAGTAGTCTGAGCTGGGTGCCCTGAGATAGGTGCTCTGTGCTGGGTGCTCGGTGCTGAGTGCAGCTCGGCTTGGTGCCCTGAGCTGGATACTCTGAACTGGGTACCCTGAGCTGGGTGCCCTTAGATGGGTACTCTGCACTCAGTGCCCTGAACTGGGTGCTCTGTGCTGGGTGCCCTGCCCTGGGTGCTGGAGGAACAGCTGTGAGTGAGGCGCACAGACCCAGCTCCAGTGGGCGTGTGCCCGGCCCTAGCTGGCAGGTCTCCCCGGGATCTTGGAGCAGAGCGGCCACTGACCTCCCCGCTGCCGTCCGGGGTCGGGCTGATCCGACTGAAGCGTGGTGCGTGCACAGAGGCACTTGGCGGTTCTCTAGCAGACACACCTGAAAATAAGACGCTCACAGAGCCAAAGGTGGAAACAGCCCGGCGTGCACCCGCGACCAGTGGAGGCAGAAAGATGTGGTCCACCCACGGGACACACAGCACTCAGCCACAGACAGGAGCGAATGTCTTGTATATGAGACCACGGGGATGGACCCCGTGCTGAGCGAAGGGAGCCAGACCCAGAAGGACAAATGCTGTGGGACTCCACTCACAGGAAATGGCCAGAATCGGCGAAGCCACAGACACGGAAGGCAGATCCGTGGCGGCCGGGGGCCGGGGGGAGGGGAGGGCCAGCTGAGGGGCACGGGTCTCCCTCTGGGGTGACGGAATATCTTGCAACTAAACAGAGGTGATGTTTGCACAACATTGTGAACGGACTAAATGCCACTGAATCGTTCACTTTCAAATGGTGAATTTTATGTGATGTGAATTTTACTGCAATTAAGAAAATAATAAATTGGGGCCGGTCCTGCGGCCTAGTGGTTAAGTTCGGCGTACTCCGCTTTGGTGGCCTGGGTTTCGTTCCCAGGTGTGGACCTAAGCCACTGTCAGCCACGCTGAGGTGGTGACCCACATACAAAATAGAGGAAGATTGGCACGGATGTTAGCTCAGGGCCAATCTTCCTCTCCAAATAAAATAAAATACAATAAAATTTGTGAAGAATTGACAAGACAAAGGGAGCAGCTTGAGGCGTTCCACATGCCAAGGTGCAGTATTTCGGGGTAGGGTGTCCCAAACCCCATCAGCCCAAAGCCCCCGGAAGCTGACAGAGGGGCGTGGAACAGATTCTCCCCTGAGTCTCCCAAGGGAGCCAGCCCCACCAGTGGCTTCATTCTGAACTTCTGCTCTCAAGAGCCGTGAGGGAACACACTGCTGGTTTCCTGAAGCCGCCCGGCCTGTGCTAATGTGTCGTGGCAGCCAGAGGGAGGAGAAGGGACAGAGGGGGACCACTGCATCTGCGTCCCGAGGAGCATCACCCGCGAGAAGCGGGGCCTCGTGCCACTGGACCGGGTTCCAGCCCTGCTTGCCCCGGGACCTGCGTGAGCCTCAGCTGCCCCGTCTGTACCGTGGGGAGGGCAGCGCCTCCTGCTTCCTGGTGGTGGCGTGGGAAGGCGCGAGGTGTGCCTGGAGGCGGGTAAGCGTGCGAGTCCCAGGGCCCGGCCCAGACCCCGCCGAGCAGCGACATTCACCTCCATCTTTGTCCCCATCTTAGAGCTGAGGAAACCGAGGCGCAGGGAGTGACGTGGCTTGGCCCAGAGTCACGGGCAGCATGTGGCAGGGCGAGGCCGGCTCTCAATTCCAGGTCCCGAGTCCAGGACGCTCCTTCTGGTCGGCCTTTTCTCTAGCCACCCTGTCCTCCCAGCTACCTGCCCAGGGCCTCCCTGCCTGCTGAGCCCGAGAGCACACACACACACACACACACACACACACACACACCCCTTCCATCTCGCTGTCTCCCCGTGACAACGCCCTTCCCGCCCCTCCCTCAGTCAACCCCGGCTTCCTCCAGAGCTGCTTCCTCCTGGAAGCCTTCCCTGACTGCCTCCTCCCTCTGGGGCTCTTCCAGGAGCCCCGGCTGAGGCAGCAGAGTCCCTGCCCTGCAGGACTTGGCCGTCCCAGAGGAGAATGTGAATTACTGATGCCTTGGCGGTGGGGCAGGTCTAAACAGGCAGAACAGGGTCTGCCACCCTGAATTACCTAGATAATTAGGAGAAAGCAGCCCCGGAGACGTGATGGCCGGGGACCTGATGGCTGGCCGCATTGCACGTCCCCCCAGGGGACGCAGCTCTGGTCTCTTTGGCTCCGTGAGCGTCCTTCGTCCTCTCCACCCCACGGGGATCTGAAGAGGAAACAAAAACTCGAGTCAGGAAGCGGATGGGCTGGCCGTCTCGTGGGAAGGGGGCATCTCAGGCCCCGGTGATGCCCCCACAAGGGACAGCTTCTGCAGGGAAAAGGGCCGCTGTGCATCTCCAGGGACAGGACCCCGGGGTGCTGGGGAGGCGCCCACGAGTCTCCGGGAGCCACAGGGCGGCTGAGATGGGGCCCATCCCTCCGCTCTGGCGGGGGGGCTGTTCCCCCAGAGCTGACTCATCGCCTAGGCACGTCCCTTCGGTCCCTCCTCCCCCCCCCCCCCCCCCGCCTTCCCGGGGCGGATGTGCAGAGAAGTGGGGAGCCAGGCTGGGGAGTGGGGGCAGGTCCAGGCCCTGAGGTACATTCTGTCCCGCTTCCCTGTGCCTGAGTGTCCTGCTCCCCTGCCCACCGGCCACACGCAGTTGGCTCCGGCCACAGGTGGCCCCACAAGAGGTCAGCCAGCCACTCCCATGGAAACCTAAGGCCCTTCCTTCTTCGTTCTCTACCTGCCTTCCAGGAAGCCCAGGACCGCCCACCCCGCTGACTGACCCCGTCTCGGATGACTGAGAGGGCACTGGAGCCCGAGGCCACCGTGGCTCCCAGCGTCCCTGGCCTGAAACCACCTGGTCTGGCTTCCCGGAGAGGCCCCGTGGTAAAACCCGGGCCGGGCAGGCCTTGCGCAGGGTTCCCTCCTCCAGTTTCGGGGGGCTGTGGGCAGGGTCCTGAGGTCCCCAGGCTCCGAGGCTGGCTTTCTCCATCCTCCCCACGGCCCCGCGGCCATGCGGGCACCCACGCTCAGATGAACCTCGTGGCCAGGCCAGGTGGCGATTTCTGAGCCCCAGGGGAGGCAGGAGGCCGCGGGGGTGACATCAGTGTGTGTGGATACGAGACAGTCACACTCATATCCCGCCTACAGCCCTGCTCCGGGGAACTTGCTCCTGCTTTGTGGCTGGTTCACCAGCTATTTCCAGGCCCTGGTGGGTGGCACAGAGCTTTACAGGGTTGTCCTCTGTGGGGAAGGACGCTGGGTTTAGGGAATAAAAATGGAGAACGCCTCGTTCGATTTGAATGTCAGATAAACAACAGATAATTTTTTAGCATAAGTATATCCCGCATAATATTGGGGACATACTTATGCTAAGAAATGATTCATTGTTCATCTGACATTCAAATTTCACTGGGTGTCCTCTGTTTTTTTCTGGCAACCTCCAGATTTGGAGGTTCTACTCCCTTGACTTTTCCTTCCTCTCTCGTGGCGGGGGTGTCTAAATATTTCAAACAGGATTGACATTCCTGTTGGGGTCTTGATCTATCCTCCACATACATCCTGGCCGCCACTGATTCACACTCGCCCAGCTCCACCCAAGAGTGAGCCCTGGCCGCAGGAGCCAGCTGGTCTTCCTTCTGATACATTATGGGCCACCTCAAAGGGTTGTATAGGTTGCCCACAGTACGACTCTGTATTTGAGAAGAGCACCCTTTGCAGTTGTGCAGTGCACAACCTGCACAACCCTATACAGCAACTGTGCTCCCACTTCTAGATTTTGACCAGCAGGAATTTTCTTTCTCTCGTTTGCTCCTCAAACTGGGCTGCCCAAGGACACCATCCCAATCCCCCCCCCCCCGCCCCCAACTCCCTTGATCCAAGGAAAACTCAAGCAATCAGGCAAGGCACTGAAGCGATGTTGAAAAGCAGCTGAGTGCCCAGGCTTTGCACAGAAGGGCTTTTGAGGCTCAGGGCCGACCTGGCATCTGCAGGAGGGGCGCTCAGCTCCCACTGCCTGGCGTGCAGGCTGGGGTGCAAGGGGCTGGATTAAAGATTTCCTGCCCGCCCTCCACATCCTCTCCGGCTTCTCCCTCTGCCCAAGGCCTGAACCCAGGCATCATTTTAGAAACGTAATAGATCCTGGGCCGCACATTCCTGGCCTGGCGCCCGAGGGGGCAGGCCCTGCAAGAACACAGACATTTCTTTCTTAGGCCACGTCGAGAGAGCGCCTCTGTGATCCCCGGGGACGGGCTTCTGAGGGGCCATTGTGCGCGGACAAACCCCTCGCACACTCGCTTCTTTGTGGGGTCCCCCCGCCACCCCAGCCCACCCGGGCTGCATTATTTTGCAGGGTCAGCGCCAACTTCTCTGCCTTTCCTGGGCCTCCCCCCGAAAGCCACCAGGAGCAGAGGGGCCGTGGATTCGAGGGCCCCAGACGGTGGTGGCCGCGAGGGCCCCTCTGCCGATCGCCGGGGTCACTTGGGGCCTGGGGAAAGAGGGCGGGTGTGACTTCAGGATCTGGAGCTCGGACAGCAGTGAAGGCTTTTGTCTCCTCCCCAGCCTCACAAGGCTGCGCCGTCTTTTCAGATTTCACGGACTCGCCGCGTCCCCGGGAGGGGCGTTCTCGAGGCTTCTGCAGTGAGAGGGAGAAGCGGGGGAGAGCCTGCTCCTCTGCCTTGGAGTACCCCCACCCCCAGCTTTTTCTTTTTAAACAGCTTTGTTGAGATGTCATCGCACACCATACGGTCCCCGTTTGAAGGGCACCGTCCCATCAACGGCTCTCAGCAGACGGAGTCGCGCGGCCATCACCACCGTCCACTTCAGACCATGGTCATTGTCTTGAGAAGACACCCTGTGCGTTTCCCTTATTACCCCCCACCCCGCCCAGCCCCCGAGCGGCCGCTCCTCTCCTTTCTGTCCCTGCGGATGCGCCTGTTCTGGGCGTTTCTGGTCAATGGAATCGGACAAAGCGTGGCCTCCGTGTCGGGCCTCTTTCCCTGAGCATCGCGTCCTCCAGGCTGGTCGCCACGCCGTGTCAGACTTTGCCCCTTTTATGATGAGCATATTCCACGGTGTGGACAGACCACGTTTTGTCCATCCGTTCATCTGCTGAGGGGCATCCGGGTTGTTCCCTGCCGGTTACTGTCCGTCATGCTGCTGTGAACGTTCCTGTCCTCATTTTCAGTTCTCACGGGAGTCCCCCAGGCTGAGGGTCACACGCCCACCAACGGCCTTTCTCAGGCCGGGACTTCCTTCCCTGGGGTCCCCCCTGCCCGACTCAATCCGCAGGACCCAGCTTCCATCCTTTTCTAACAGAGACCACTCCCTGTTCCTCTTGGCCACTGCATCCTTCGCCCTGTTGCCCCCTTGCTGTGTGATCTGGGGCCACTCGCTCAGCCTCTCTGGACACCAGCGCCTTTATCTGGGAAGCAAGGATTTAATGCTGACCCCACGGGGCTGCTGTGAGGCTTGAGGGGGCAAGAGCTCATGGGCTGGATGCCTGGAGAGGGGTGATGCGGGAGGGGGGCACGCATTTGTTCCTCTCTCCCACCAGCCACTCTCCCTCTGCCAAGTTCCAGCGCCAAACTAGGCCCTGGTTACATCAGGGACCTCCCTCCTCCTGCCTTCAAGGGGCTCGAGCCAGAGCAGAGAGTCCTAATCAAGTGTGCCCCTGGGGACATTTGGCAACAGACATCTTTGATTGTCATGAGGGGGGTTTGCTGGTGGCATCTGGTGGTTAGAGACCAGGGATGTTGCTAAATATCCTGCAATGCACAGGACAGCACCTTCCCCCAATAATGAATGCTGCAGCCCTAAGTATCAATAGCACCAAGGCGAGAATCCCTGGTCTAATGATATTATTATTCCATGTGTATATTTGCAACACGGCCTCTTGCCAAAATGGGTTAGAAGTAACTAATAAAGATACAAGGGGATTTTTTTTAAACGAGGAAACTGTGATTAAAAAAATAACAGAAGGGAAGGGAAATAAAACAACACCCACGTTAAAGCACACTACTGCTTCTAGACTGGGATGTGTGTTTGGTCTGAGCTTCCTAGTGGCCAGAGCAAAAAGGGAAACAATGAATTTCAAGATTCTTACCATTCCAAAGTTGAAACAAATAAGAGCTCAAGGGAAGTCTGGCTTTCCTGGTCCTGAAGAACTCAAGGCTTTTCTCTGACAGGCCACTATCCAGGGGCCACAGGGACGTGCTGGAGTCAACAGCACTGTCCTCAACCACAGCCCTACAGGGAACACAATGGCGGGTGTCACGTTTTCAGAGATAGTGTGTACTCAAGGCTGACCCCCAGGCTGGCAGAAGCAAGTACTCCAGCTGTGGCTTCTGGGCCGCGGCGGGCGCATGGGAAGGGCTTCTGGAACCAGCGTTGTTTACAAGTAACAAAAGATTCAGCCTTCAGTGGCGGGTTATGTGTTTGGGCTCCAGTCCCGCTCTTGGAGGCCATGAAGGGGTGCGGGTTGGCGGCTGGGGACCCTGCAGCCAGGCCTGGTCCGATCTGACCCCACCGTGCTGCTCAAAACCTTCTCTGACTCCTTATCACGTAGGGCAGCGTCCAAACGCTTCCTCCGGGACCCGGGGGCGCGTCCCTGACTTACCAGCGGCCTTTCTTCTCTCCACCCACCTCCCTCCCATGCGCCAGCAATGCCGAGCTCCAGCTGTCAACCCCCTGGCCTTAGCCGCGCAGTGTCCTCTGCCTGGAATGCTCTCCCTCCCTCTCCGCCTGGCTCATGTATTAAGACTTGATTGCGGGCCGGCTCTGGTGGCCCAGGGGTGAAGTTCAGCGCCCTCTGCTTTGGTGGCCCGGGTTCAGTTGCCAAGCGAGGAGCTACATTACTGGCGGCCCACATGCTAGAAAACAGAGGAAGACTGGCATGGATGTTAGCTCACGGCGAATCTTCCTCAGCACACAAAAAAAAAAAAGGACTTGACTTGAGCATCAGTCTCTTAAAAAGCCTTGGTTGAATTTCCTGTGGTTTCTTTTGCGTCTCTCTCTCCTTCCCACCTACTCCACCATGATTGCTGTCAGAACGCTTGTTTACTCACTCATTCAGTCACTCATTGTTTCTTCTGTCTGGAATGCCCATGGTCGGTCCTCCTGTCACCTCCCCTTTCCAGGGACACAAGCAGTGGCTCAGAGAGGTTGCAGAGCCTGCCTTGGGTCACACAGCTAGGGTGCCTCGGAGCCAGCATCAAACTCGGGTCCTCTGGCTGGAGAGCCTGTGCCCGGCAGGCCGGTCGTGCAGGGCCGGTGGCTCCGAAGGCCCTTCCCATCCCCGACCCCTTGTGGCAGACGAGGGTCCAAGGTCAGAGAAGGGAGAAGACCTCGAAGGACGGCAGGAGCCCCAGGCCGGGTCCGGGGAGCTGCCGAGCAGGATGCAGGTCCTCTTAGCTGCGAGGAAAGGCCGCAGGCAGCGCCTGCATCCCGAGAGCCCGGCGGCCCGGTTCACACGGGCTCACACCCAGTGCTGAGGCTTGGCGGTTCCTGCCCCTCCCTGAGCCTCAGTCCCCTCACCTATCAAATGGGGTTTAGAACAGTTGCTACCCGTTGGGTTGTTGTAACGATGAAAGGAGATGCCGTCTGTAAAAATCCAGAAGAACGTCATCCCACCGTCGTTAGCCACGGGATCATCCTTCCGAATTATTACTGTTAGTAGGACTTTACTAATTAGAGTTGTTGCAAATAAATCGTAAGAGGACTCAGCCGCTCACTTCAGGAGTGTACCTTCCTCCGCCTCCGCCTCACCTCCTCCGGGAAGCCCTCCGTGACTGCCCCACCCAGATGCACTAGAGCCTCCACATCCTGCCCTGTGTCCTTTCCCCAGTTTGACGGTTATAAACGCATTTGGGGGTCCCCCCTAAGGCCTGTCTTCTCCCCACCGGATTCAAACTCGGTCGTGGCCATCACGTCTCCTGCACCGTGGGAAGCGCCTGCCTTCCCGTGCCTGTGGCTGGTGCCTAGTACCGATCAATAAATACTTGTGCGTGACCGAACAGGGACGGGGTGGCCTGATGTCCCTCTGCTCCTCCCTCTGGGGCCCGGAGGAGGGAGAGCAGGCCACGAGTTCCTCCGCAGGGCCCAGATGCGGCCGGGGGCGCCCACGTGGGTGACTGCGGGGAGGGGAGGAACCCCAGCCCTGGAGACTGTGCCGTGTGCTCGGCCGTCTGCACGCTGCTGGGGCGCCGCTGGGAGTGGCTGAGGCCGGCCCAGCTCAGCCTGCTGGCGTGTGTGGCCCAGTGTCTCACCCGCAGACTGATGGCTGCTGTGAGGTCAAGTGCACACCTGGCCCCGTGAGCTAGTTCCCCACGCCCTCCTTGCCTGTTCATTCAGGCGTCACCCCCCTCGCTGTGTGACCTCAGGCAAGTTGCTTCACCTCTCTGTGCCTCTGTTGTGTCCTCTGTAAAATGCAGGCCACAGAAGGTGTTACCTCTCTGCACGGCCGTCAGGATTAGAGCTTGAGAAGTACTCTGAAAATGTGATACAATGTTTTTATCATTCTTTACTCTTCTTTGTTCCCCCAGCGAGTATTTATGGAGTACCTACTGTGTGCCAAACGAGCTGCGTTCCAGGTGCTGGAGCCACAGCGACCTATTCCGAACCAGCCAGCTTCTTTCAAGAATGTTTATGAGCGCGTCGGGAAAACGTAAACCCAGACCGGACGACGGTGGATGAAACTCAGAAATGGTTCTCTCTTTTTTTCCGGCACCTCGTGGTTTCGTGGTTAGGGTTTTTCAAAAGAGCCCTGATCTCGTAGAGACTCACGCCGAAGTGTTTACAGAGGAGGTCAGGGACTCGCTTAAAATAATCCAGTCTGTGAAATTAAAACTATTCCCCCTCAAGAAAGTTTATTAAAAAAAAAATCTGGTGGCCGAGGCGGGGCGTGGGACACAGAGACGGACCACAAGTCGTTGAGCTGAAGGTGTTCGGGACGGGCCGTAATGACTTTAACAAAAGGGCGATCGATTAACTAATGTCCTTGAGGAAAGGGGGGAGCTGGAGGTGGCAACAGGATGCTTCTGGGGTCCAGGTCAAAGGCCACGGCAAGAGTTTGGTCTTGATCCTAAGTGGGCGGCCGGGACGGTGGCTCCTGTGTCGGACGTGGTTGTGACAATTCATGAGTCGTGTTGAAGGGCTCACAGGACACGGACACCCCGAGGGGGGCTCTGCTCTCTCTTCCTCATCTCTGTCTCCTCTGTCTCGCTCCGTGTCCTGTCTCCTTTCCTTTTTTAAATTTTTTTGAGGAAGGTTAGCCCTGAGCTAACATCTGCTTCCAATCCTCCTCTTTTTGCTGAGGAAGACTGGCCCTGAGCTAACATCCGTGCCCATCTTCCTCTACTTTATATGTGGGACGCCTGCCACAGCATGGCTTGACAAGCGGTGCCATGTCCACACCCGGGATCCGAACCGGTGAACCCCGGGCCTCCAGAGTGGAACATGCGAACTTTGCTGCGCCACAGGGCTGGCCCCTCCTTTCCTTTTCTTTTCCTTCCGTCTTCGGCCCCCTCCCTCTTTCTCTCTCCCTCCTCCCTGCTCTGGGCAGCAGACACTCGCAGTGGGGAGGCGCCCACACTCTGGAAAGGGGTGGGGGCCGCCGAAAGCGCTTGCCAGCCTCCTTACTTCTTGCCCACCCTAAGGGAAGTGTGCGGGGTCTTGCCTGGAAGCAGAAGCCACAGCTTTCTGGCTACGAGGAGCCCCAGGCCTCGTGGGGGGCCGTGGGAGCCCCTGACACCGAGCTGGGTCCCCACCCTTCCATCCGCCCCGGCTGGACAGATGGCCTTTGTCGTCTCTGCTTAGCATTTGCCCAGGGCTGCGGCCTGAGTGGGCCCCTCCTCCAGTTCCTATGCTGAATCCTAACCCCCAAGGGAGTGGTGTCAGGAGGTGGGCCTCTGGGAGATGGTCCGGTGGTGAGAGCAGAGCCCCTGTGAAGGGGGTGAGTGCCCTCACAGAAGAGACCCCTGGGAGCACAGGGAAGATGGGCGTCTGTGAACCAAGAAACGGCCCTCACCGGACACCGAACCTGCCTATTCCTCGATCGTGGACTCCCCAGCTTCCAGAACTGCGAGAAATAAATGCTTGTTGTTTACAAGCCACCTTGTCTGTGGGAGTCTGTTGGCAGCCCCAGCCAAGTGAGACTCTGGACCACACTCTTCCTCACGCCTGCTGATGAAGCCCGCCGGGAAAACTGCCCATCCTCCCAGGCCTGGCTTCGGGACGCCGAGGGCCCAGGCCGCAGGTTCCCACGTGGAAGGAGATCCGGAGGGACGCCCTCCTGGCCCAGGAGACCCCGAGGCCCGCTCAGGCCGAGTCCGCTCTGCTGTGTCTCCCGCCCCGGCTGCTCCCTGGAGGAGGAGAGGAAGTCTCCCTCTTGCTTGCATTGCTCTTGCTTCCTGCTGCGGGCACCGGGGTCACGGATGTCTCATGGCAGCAGACGGAGGTGGCAGTGACTTAGCCGTCCCAGGCGGCAGTTCCCTAAAAAGGCCTGGGTCCCAGCCGTGCAGGAGAGCAGCTGGCAGCGATTCAAGGGGCCCGGAATGGTCTAAGCTTTCATTTGCAGCAATCACACTTCTGGGAATTTGCCCAAAGGACCTAGTCCTGAAAAAAGGAAAGGCCAAGTGCTGGGTGCGATGTCTGGCCGTGACGTCTACAACAGGAGATCATTGGTGCAACACGTATGTCGTAACCCTGGGTGGATTCGTTGGAAGGCGTTGGCACAAAGGAGTCATGAAACCTCTTCGTCAACACGGAAAATACTTAGGATCGCGCTAAATTTACAACACAACGTGCGCTCGCGGGGATGGCGGGCTGCGCAGGGGGGCCACGGATTTTCCCAAAGCGATATTGTCATATGGGTCTAAATGGCAGGAAAGCCAGCGTGCGTGTGGCGAGGGGCTTCCAGCCGCCTCCCCAGGGCTCCGCCAGCCAATTTGGCGCTCAGACTGCGGCTCCCGTTCCATTTGGGAAAATGAAGACTGACAACTTAAGGCGTGTTTCCTTTTTGGAAGATCTTGTGGCTTTCTGGAAGGGAAGAGAAGGATGTGTGGAAAAAAACCCAGGGAGGGCCCCCGAAGCCCCCTGGGAGGCAGGGCCCCTCAGGGTGGGGATTCCATCTTTTTCACATCAGAAGCTTGTTGACAGCTCAGACAGCCCAGCCTCCTTCCTGGAGACTGAGGCAGGGATGTTTATTTTTTCTAAAAGGTTTAAAAAGGGCTTTGTTTTATTGCAAAAGCAACGCATGCCCAGGCACCCTCTCCTCTTCAGAGGGAGCCACCCTTGGCTGTTTGCATCCTTTCTTTCTTTGAGATGTTTCCATATCAAGGGTTTTCCAATTTTTTTTTTTTTTTTTAGCTACGAGCCACAGTGAAAAAATAGACTCTGGGCCAGCCTGGTGGCGCAGTGGTTAAGTGCGCACGTTCCGTTTCTCAGCAGCCTGGGGTTCGCCGGTTTGGATCCTGGGTGCGGACATGGCACCGCTTGGCACGCTATGCTGTGGTAGGCATCCCACATAGAAAGTAGAGGAAGGTGGGCATGGATGTTAGCTCAGGGCCAGTCTTCCTCAGCAAAAAGAGGAGGACTGGCAGTAGTTAGCTCAGGGCTAAGCTTCCTCAAAGAGAAAAAAAAAATAGACTCTCCACTGTAACCCAGTGCACACAGACACTGGCCTATGACTAAGACAGATTTATGTGGCCATCCTTAACAGGAATAACGCCGTCTGGGGTGTCCATCCCGTTTGTGATCAGGGAACCAGGCAAAGAAAGGGTTAGTGAGTAGCTGATCAACAACTGACATGGCCTATCAAATGTTTCTCAGACAAGAAGAAACTGTGTGTTCTGTTTTGCAGAAGTCGCTGTCCCCATCTTGCCGATGTTGCTGTTTTGCAGAAAAACTGACACATTTGCAGCAAGGCCCCTGCAAAATGTTCTAGCACCATGGTCCTAAAGTTACCTTAACTCATTAACGTCTTAAATTCTCCTCCCCTGGGAGGGTCCAAACAGCGCTTTTTAGATCATGCCATGGATGTCACAGCATGTTCACCTGCAGTGCATGGCCCTGAATGAACACAGTTGTTACACAGTTGTTACAAAGAAACTGTCCCCCTCTGCTCTCTTGGGTACAAGGTCTCCACCAGCACCCCGCTCGCAGACGCTGCACTGGGAGCGCTCGCTGGTGCTCTCCGTTGCTTGCACGAGCAATAAACCTTTTCTTCACTGACCTCTGCCTTGGGTGTGCTTTTCCGCTTCACACTCATAAGAAACAAACCCATTGAGTTTGGTTTGTCGACTCGAAATAACCAATAACCGATCAATGGGTGAAAGAAATAAAGTGACCTTTACATGAGCCAAAGAGACGATCATAATCTGGGAAGGCAGTCTTCACAAAGCAAGAAAGCGTTCCGGAGAAACACGGTTTTCATTACAGTCTTAGGTCCTTTTTAGAATAAAGAACGTGCGTTAAACACACCCAGGATACATTTCATCAGAGTTTCAAAAAGGTGTTTCGTTGCAAATTAGCAGGTCAACATGACCCCAATGTCAGGAAAGGGAATTTATTTGAGGAGTACAAATACAGGTGTTACCCACAGGGCTTGAGAAAGGGAACTTATTTTAGGAGTACAAACATGGGCGTTACCAAAAGGGTATAATTGGCTGTGTAGGAGGGGAAGTATACATTCTCTCCCTGTCTCTCTCTCTCTTTTTTTTTGCTGAGGAAGATTGGCCCTGAGCTAACATCTGTGCCAATCTTCCTCTATTTTGTATGTGGGTCACTGCCACAGCACGGCTTGATGAGTGGTGTGTAGGTCCACACCCGGGATGGAACCCACAAACCCAGGCAGCTGAAGCAGAGCCGGCTGAACTTAACCACTACACCACGGGGCTGGCCCCTGCATTCTTATTTTAATGGCTAAAGCAGATGTACAATGTATGTTCGATAGGTCTTACATTAGGCTTTTTTGTTTAGTTTAAGCCAAATCAGTTCTGAATAGTCACGCCATATACCCCAATATGTGAAGATCCCTTGTCATTGTTACATGTTCTGCTCTGTTCTATCCCATCTCATTTAAAAAGAAAGATCGGGGGCCGGCCCAGTGGTGCAGAAGTGAAGTTCGCACGTTCTGCTTTGGCGGCCCAGGGTTCACCGGTTTGGATCCCGGGTGTGGACATGGCACAGCTTGGCACACCATGCTGTGGTAGGCGTCCCACATATAAAGTAGAGGAAGATGGGCATGGATGTTAGCTCAGGGCCAGTCTTCCTCAGCAAAAAAAGAGGAGGATTGGCAGCAGATGTTAGCTCAGGGCTAATCTTCCTCAAAACAACAAAATAAATAAATAAAATAAATAAAAAGAAAGATGGGTGGTCATAACCCAGTCAGATGTTTTCTCGTCCCACTTCTTGGCGTGACTTTCAGTGAAACAACAGCTGTCGATATAACACAACAACACAACGTGAGTTGTCGGTGCTCCCTGTTCTGCAGCTTGCCTTTCCCCCTCCAGAATTTCGCAGCTCACTTTACGGAACTGGACAGACAGGGCCGCTTCCTCCTCCCTCACGCGGCAGCGGAGCTCACGGGATGGCTTTTCACGATGCATTTATTTGTCCGGCTCCTTTTTAATAGCTGTTCGTGTTGCCTCCACTTCGGGCGGTCCCCAGCGAGGGTCTGGGGACATCCCATCCCCGCACAGCCACGGGGATGTCGTGCGGGGAATTCCCAGCGTGGACTCCCCAGGGCGCCTCTGAGACCCCCTGTCGGCGGCTGGGGACGCCCGGGGAGGGGGCTCATTGAGGTGTCCCTCCGGGGGCGCAGAGGGACCCGTTGCTCCACCCGGGCGCCCCACAGCTGATGACCACACAGGACCTCGTTTCTCTTATGTGTCACAACCTGCATGTGACACTGGGAAATACCTGTGCAGCTTCCAGAAATGAGTGGGGCCCGAGTCACTTCTCCTTTCGCCTCCCTCGCTTCCTCTTTTGTCGCTCGAGGGCCCCTCCTCAGCCCTGATTCCCCAGGGCGTCCGTGCTGCTGGCCTTTCTGTCCTGGGGCCTTGATATTGTGCGGGGGGTGAAGTCCCCAGGTGGTAACAGCCGGCTCCACACGTCCAAGCACACGAGGTGGCAGGACCTCACGGCCACAGAGAGTCACAGTGGCTTTTTATTTTCAGTTCTGTCTTAGGTTCAAATCCTGGTTCTGACCCTCACAAGTGGCACAACCTTAAGTCTTATGACTTCATCATTTATAAAATGGGAATTATAATTCCTACTCGGGGGAAAAAGGCTGGAATAACGGGTGAGCACACAGACTTAGAAAGGGCCTGTCTGCGTTCTGATCTTGGTGTCGCACTGACTAGCTGTGTGACCTTGGGTAAGCTACTTCACCTCTCTGTGTCTCAGTTTCCTCATCTGTGAAATGGGAGAATAATAGTGCTACCTCATAGGGTTCTTGTGAGGACTGAGTGAGTTAATATTCATGCTAGATTGACGCCAGGCTAGGTGTTCATTATTGTTGTTATTATTAAGAAGGATAGGAGCTGGCCTGGTGGCACAGTGGTTAAGTGCGCACATTCTGGTTCGGTGGCCTGAGGTTCACTGGTTCAGATCCCGGGTGCGGACATGGCACCACTTGGCATGCCATGCTGTGGCAGGCATCCCACATATAAAGTGGAGGAAGATGGGCATGGATGTTAGCTCAGGGCCAGTCTTCCTCAGCAAAAAAAGAGGAGGATTGGCAGCAGATGTTAGCTCAGGGCTAATCTTCCTCAAAAAAAAAAACCAAACAACAGCAACACAACAATAATAGTAACAGCTCTGAACGACTGAAGCGTTGCTGGGGGCCAGGCGTGATGGCCTCCTGCTTCCCTTCGTGAGCTCCTCTCACTGTCACGGCCACACGGGGAGATGTGGGACAGCCGGGGAGTCTGCAAGGAGGAGCTGGCGAGGTCCTGCTGCTGGGAAGGGGCCAAGAAGGGACTTTGATGAAGTCCTCAGGCCTCGTGACAGCCTGGAAGTCATCAGTTCTGCTCAGACGGTTTCCTCAAACCCGGGGGGCCCGGCCGCCCACCCCCCACCCGCGGTCCGGTCACCCCTTGGAGGTTGGGCAACCCTGGGCTTCGCTGGAGCTCGCCCACAGCCCGCCCGCGCTTCTCCTTCAGGCTGGAGGAGAAGCCGCCTTGAACCCTGGGGTTCAGATCCTCATTCCGGGAAACGCCCAGCCAGCTCGGCCGGGGCGCCCGGGAGGAAACCTCAGACAAGGAAGTGCGTTTGAAAGCCGGCTGGGAAGGTGCATAGGGGTCTGGGCTGCCTGGACAGGCAGGGGTGAAGGGCCCAGAGGACCCCGTGGGTGCCCCGAGCGAGGGGAGGAACCTGCCCAGAGACCCCGGCAGGACTGGGGGAAGCTGGCAGACCGTCCCCATCCAGACAAGGAGGGCAGGAGCTTGCTCCAACTCACACAGAACCGCTTATTCCTGTTCTGTAGAGATGGCGTCGGAGGGAAGGGCTCTGAGGCTCAACAGCTTGAAACACCCAGGCCTGGGTGTTCTAGAAGGCTCTCAGCGCCAAGAAGCTCTCTACAACCTGGTGGCTAAACACGGACTTGGAGCCAGACAGCCGGAGTTCAAATACCGCTGCTATCAGTCCAGCTGTGTGACCTTTGGCAAGTTGCTTAACCTCTCTGGGCCTCAGTTGCTCCATCTGTCAAGTGGAGATGAGAAGACTTCCCTCACAGAGTTGTTGGGGGAGCGGCGCCTGGTGCACCATGTGACTGTTGGTTAAATAAATGTGATTCCGGGATCCGTGTTCCACCCACCCCACCCCTGTCCCGCCCAGGGCTGTGGAATGGATCTGAGAATGAAGCTCCTCTGTGCCATGAAGACATGTGCTTCCTGGAGGCTGCAACCCTGGGAAGGAGCCAGCGATGATCGCAGAGTCACAGGGTACTCACTTACTATTGACTTAGGATCGCTCTCCTGTGCTCCCATTCCGGGGGAGTTGGGACCTTGTCGTTTATTTAGGTATCCTGGTCCTCGCCCCCCGAACAATCCTAGCACCCAGGACCTGTCAGCTGAGGCAGTGAAAAGGCCGTATGGCAGCCTCCGGAGTCAGCCAGACACCGTTTCAATCCCATCTCCAGTTGCCTTCCTGCTGTGTGACTTGGGGCTTGTTACTTAACCTCTCTGGGCCTCAGTTTCCTCATCTGTAAAACAGGAGGGTTTTTGTAAGAAGAAAATGAGATAAGGAATGGAAAAGTGCTTTGTCCAGGGTGTCATTACTCAGGGGGTCAGGCCTCGCCTCCTGAGGACACATTTTTCCCTGCGGTTTATGGGGCCCCCAAGGCAGGTAACCAGGTCCTCACTCTGGGCAGGCCAGGAAAGGCCCACCTGCTGCTCTGGGGCTGCTTCTCAGGGCCAGGTGGAGATGGAGGCAGGGCCAGTTCCGGGACGGCCTCCTGCCTCCGGGAGCCAGGCTGACCCTGGTCATTCTCGGGCCAGGAAGCTCTCCGAGGCCTCCCCTGGCCCTGGTTGCCGTGCCGTCCCCCCTACCCGGGCTGAGACCAGGGACTGCACCACCTTGGGCCTCCTGCTCTGGCCGGAAGCGGACCAGGCAGGAGACATTGTCGGACGGAACGTGCCCTTTAGACAATGAAGTCTGCAGTGTTCGGGGCAGACGTCTACTAAGCAGTCCTTTGCTGTGCATGTGAGATTCAGATTTAACCGGGCATCTCTGTTTTTATCTGCTGCCTCTGGCAAGTCCATCAAGGCCTCTCTCCGCCCCCAGCTCATGGCATTTCAGCTCCATCTTGGCAGCAGCAGATCAAAGGTCTCCCCAAGGCCGGGGGCCCCCGCGAGGACGGGGAGCCGGGATCTGCGTACGGGATGGGGGTGCCACCTCCGGCTTGCCTCTTGTCCTGGGGCCTCAGTTTCCCCATCTGCATAACTCCGCTGTGAGACTGTGGGCTGTGCAGGGCTCTGGGGAGGACGAAGCGTGTGACGTGTGTGGGAAGCGTGTTTGGGAAATGGAAAAGGTATTATGGCAACAATTCGGGACCTGAGTCCCTTGTGAGTAACACGGGCCAGTCCGGGGAGGCCCTTTCCGGCAACTGGGTTCCTTTTGGGAAAATCCGTTTCTTTCAACAACAATTTGTGTTTGTTCTTAAAACATTGGAATATGGAGAATAGCGAATGGAAAAAAAAAAAAAAATCCCTGGTTGTCGTTACTCAGAAACAACTATTTAGAGCGTCCTTCATCCCTGAAAAAGCACGAAGACTTTTTTCCAGGTGTGTGTGTGTGTGTATATATTTTTTCTTGTAAACAAAAAACGAGGTCATATTCTGCATTCTTTTAGGAAACCTGTTCTTCCTCCCTGGCTGCTGTCATTTCTGAAGTGTTAGAATATTCCAGAGGGAGGCTCCCCCTTCCCACCTGGTCCGTGGAATTGAGCGCTATTGATGGAAGCGTGTCCACCTCCCAGAGCTCCTTCTAGGTGCTTCTGGGGGAGAACACGGGCGCAAAGTCTGCAGGGGGAAGAGATGCTGTCACGGACGTCATGTAAGGCTGTGTGGCCCCCCCCCCCGCTGTGTGCTAACAGGGCACACGTAAATTACCCGGTTTACTTTTTTTTTTTAATTGAGACAAAATTCACATAATATAAAATTTAACATTTTAACCATTTTCAACTCTACAATTCAGTGGCACTGAGTCCATCCAAAATGTCACGCAACCATCACAATGATCGACTTCCAGAACATTTTTAGCGCTCTCATGAAGAGACCCCATACCCACGAGTGGTCACTTCCCGTTTCTGCCCCCCTTCCAGCCCCTGGCCACCACTACCAGCTTTCTGTTTCTATGGATTGGCCCCTTCTCCAAATTTCTTATAAATAGAATCATAGGATATGTGACCTCTGTGCCTGGTTCTCTCACTGAGCATCATGTTTTCAAGGTTCCTCCAGGAGGTAGCAGGTGTCAGAACTTCATTCCTTTTTACGACCAAATAATATTCCATTGTACAGATGACCCCATTTTGTGTATGAATTCATCACCTGATGGGCATTTAGGTTATTTCCATCTCTTGACTGTTGTGAATGATGCTGCTGTCAACATTCCTGTACCAATTTTTCTTCGAATCCCTCTTTTCAATTCTTTTGTGCAAACACGTAGGGCTGGAACAGCGGCTGCACCATTTTACACTCCCACCAGCAATGCGTGAAGCTTTCAATTTCTTCACATCCTTCCCGGGACTTGTTATTTCCCACTCTTGCGACCCCATAGTGTGTATGATCGTGGGTTTTGATTTGCATTTCCCTGACGACTAATGATGTCGAGCGTCTTTTCTTGTGCTTGTTGGCTATTTGTACACCTTCTTGGCAGAAATGTTTCTTCAGGCACTTTGCTTGTTTTTAACTCCATTTTATTTTTTTTCTGGTAAAATACACGTAACATGAAATTTACCATTTTAACCATTTTTAAGTGCACAGTTCAGTGGCATTAAGTACACTCACAATGTTGTGCGGGTGTCACCATTATCCATCTCCAGAACTTTTGAAAAAAAAGCTATTTTCTTTAAAGCAGTTTTGGGTTCACAAGAAACTTAAGAGGAAGATACAGAATTCCCATAGGCCCCCGGCCCCACATACAGAACCCCCCGTTATCAACATCCCCCAGCACAGTGGTGCCCTTGTTACAATCAGTGAGGCTGCGCTGACACATCATATCACCCAAACCCACAGCTTGCATTAGGGTTCACTCTCGGTGTGGTCCATTCCATGGCTTTGGACAAATGTATAATGACACATGTCCACCATAATATCATACAGCCTATTTTCACTGCCAGAAAATTCCTCTGTGTTCTGTCCATTCATTGTGCCCTGACCCCTCCCCCATCCCTGGCATCCACTGAACTTTTTTTTTCCTTGAGGAAGATTAGCCCTGAGCTAACATCTGCAGCCAATCCTCCTCTTTTTGCTGAGGAAGACTGGCCCTGAGCTAACATCGGTGCCCATCTTCCTCTACTTTATATGTGGGACGCCTGCCACAGCATGGCGTGCCAAGCAGTGCCATGTCCTCACCCGGGATCCGAACCAGCGAACCCCAGGCCGCTGAAAGGGAACGTGCGCACTTAACCGCTGTGCCACCAGGCTGGCCCCTCTGCTGACCTTTTTAACATCTCCCTAGTTTTGCCTTTCTCCAGAAGTTTTTCATCATCTCAATGCTCATTTTAAAAATTGGGTTGTTTATCTTTTTGTTGTTGAATTGTAAGAGTTCGTTATAAAATCCAGATACTAGACCTTGAACAAATACATGATTTGCAAATATTTCTTCTGCTCTATGGGTTGTCTTTTCACTCTCTTGATAGCGTCCTTTGATGCATAATGGTTTTTGATTTTGATGAAGTTTAATTTACCCACTTTTTCTTTTGCTGCTTGTATTTTGGGGGCCATATTTAAGAAACCATCACCTAATAAAGGTCACAAAGATTTACACTTTTGTTTCCTTCTGAGAGTTTTATAGTTTTTCCATTTTGAGTTAATTTTTGCGTATGGCGTGAGGTAGGGATCCAACTTCATTCTCTTGCACGTGGATATCCAGTTCTTCCAGCATCACTTGTTGTAAAGACTCTTTCCCTGTGATGCCCTTCTCAACAGTCCATTGGCCACAGACGTACGGGTTCATATCTGGACTCTCGATTTTATTTCATGGATTTATATGTCTACTCTTAGGCCAATACCACATGCTTTGATTACTGTCGCTTTGTAGTAACTTTTGAAATCGAGAAGCCCGAGTCCTCCAACTTTGTTCTTTTTCAAGATAGTTTTGGTTATTCAGGGTTCCTTGCAATTCCGTATGAATTTTGGTATCAGCTTGTCTATTTCTGCCAAAAAGACAGTTGGGGTTTTGATAGAGATTACATTGGAACCGTACATCAGTTTGGAGAGTATTGGCAGCAGTGATGGACAGTTTCATGTCTCGACACGGCTAGGCTGTAGTACCCAGTAATTCAAGAAAACACTAGTCTAGGTGTTGCTGTGAAGGTGGCAGATGTGGTCAACTTCTACAAGTTGATTTAAGTAAAGGAGATTATTTTGGTAATTTGGGCCTCACCCAATCAGTTGAAGGGCCTTAAGAGCAAAATTGAGATTTCCTGGAGGAAGACATCCACCTGTGGACTAGAGCTTCAGTTCCTGCCCAAGGGTTTCATGCCTATCTATCTATCCATCTATCTATCTATCTGTCTGTCTGTCTATCTATCATCTATCTATTTATCTATCTATCTATCATCTGTTGATCTGTCTCTTTCTGGTTCCAAATCTGGACTGATGTACCATATGAATGTCTTTCCATTTACTTACGTCTCCTTTAACTTCTTTCAGCAATGTCTTTAGTGTACAAGTCTTAAACTTCCTTACTTAAATTGCCTTCTGAATTTCTTTTTCTTTTTTTTGCTGAGGAAGACTGGCCCTGAGCTAACATCTGTACCAATCTTTCTCTATTTTGTATGTGGGATGCCGCCACAGCATGGCTTGATGAGCAGTGTGTAGGTCCACACCCGGGATCCAAACCTGTGAATCCTGAACCACTGGAGCAGAGTGCGCAAACTTAACCACTATGCCACCTGGCTGGCCCCTGAAGTTCCTTTTTGTATTGCTCTTTGCTAGCGTATAGAGATGCAACTGATTTTTGTATGTCAATCTAGTATCCTGCCACCTGGCTGAGCTCGTTCATTAGCACTAATAGTTTTTTTGTGGATTCTTTAGGGTTTTTCTATATATAAGATCATGTCACCTGCCAATAGAGATGGCTTTACTTCTGCCTTTCCAATCGGGATGCTTTTTTTTTCTTTTTCTTGCCAGATTGCCCTGGCTAGGACTTCCAATACGATGTTGAACAGAAGCGGCAAAAGCAGACACTGTTGCTCGTTTCTCATCTCAGGAGGGAAGCATCCAGGCTCTCACCATGGATGATGATGTTAGCTGTGGGCATTTTGTAGATGCTCTTTATCAGGCTGAGGATGTTTCCTTCTCTTCCTAGTCTGTTGAGCGTTTTTATCATTAAAAGGTGTTGGATTTTGTCAAATGCTTTTTCTGCACCGATTGAGATGATCACGGGGCCTGTTTATTTTTCTTCTCTTCTTGAAGTCTTGGGTCGGAAATTCAATCTCTGTGGTTTTTCGGGGATTAAAAAAGAGTGAGAGTTTTATGGCTTTCCCCATAAATAATGGCAAGCTCCCAGCTACAAGTAAGTGTTTAGGACAGATGGAAAACAAAGCCAGCTCCTGTTGTGGTCCACAGCTGCGTGGAGAAAAACGAAGGAGGACGTGGTAGTACGGACTAAAAGACAGATGGAAATTCAGGTGTGTGACCACTTTCCCTTCTGTAGAAAGGAAGAAGGAGAGAAAGGAAGGGGAGATTGGAAGGAAAGGAGGAAGGAAGAAAAGCATCCACACAGGGCTGCTTCTTGAACATCTTGCTCTGTCAGATTTTCTGCTGGGCGTGCGTCCTGCTCTCGATGATGGTCTGCGATATTCTGGTTCAATGTCAGGCCCATAGGTCTTTTTGCCCACCTTGAGAATGCAGAATGGCAGAGGTTGGCCATGATCCTGCTTCCTCTATAGTTTTAAAACCATAACAGCTTGGCCTCATTACTAACAGCTACCTGGCCACTCCCATGCTTGAGAAGATTTTGAAATCCCCTCCACCCGTTGAGTAATACATCCACAGCGGACGGGAGCTGGGTCCCCACGGTGAAAGGTGGTGAGAGCTTTGCACAGGGACCGAGGGGCCAGATTGCTGTGGGACCTTGGGCAAGTCGCTCTCCCTGTCTGGGTTTCAGTGCCTCTAGACTCTCAGTGCAAAGGCACGGGATTCCACCACTGGAGTTCTGGCATTCAGATCCATGCATCCACCGCAGGGCTCCTAGGCTCCCCGCCTAAGTGGCATCTCTGTAGATGGCCACATTAGGGAGCTACCCATCTCCAGGACTCTACTCTCAAAGCCACACAAGCTCCTTAATGCCCTATAATGACTTCCCAGGGGGCCCCGCTGGATCAGTGCTGCTGTTATCACAATGGCAGGCAGACCGGGCTTTTATCAGACAGGCAGGCAGCACCCACTTAGGGGCAAACGGTTGAGTGGATGTTGAAACAGCAATTATTAATTCCCCGAGCTTTCAGTGATGGAGTGAGACAGCGCCTAGGGGCCACAGGCCACCCTGGGGGCACACAAGGTACCAAGACAGCACTTCGGTTTTCCTAACACTTAATCTGCGCTAACCCCTTTGCTTGCATTATCTCAGTCGATTTTACGAGATACGTGCTGTTAAGCCCATTTTACAGACAGAAAACGGAGGCCCAGAGAGAGTGGGTGATTTACCCACAGGCACACAGAGTGTCTTGGGCTGTCTGGATGCGTCTGAACGTACAGAACTGGGTTATGGGGAGAGAAGGGCCACCCTCCGGAGGACAGGGAGCGCGGGCCGGGAATCGAGGGTGGTGGACCGGGGACGGAGGGCGGGCAAGGAGAAGGAATGCAGAGATGGAGGACCTGGGGCAGCGGGGCGAGCAGGGCCGGGATCAGGAGGGGAGCGTCCGGGGTGTCCGGGGCACGCGTCGGGCATCCACGTGCAGGGGCAGCCTCCGAAAGGGGAGACCCCGGGATGGGGCGCGAGGGGCCTGGGCTGAAAGTGGGGGTGCCAGGAGGTGAGCGGGGTCGGCGGTGGACCCTGGGGGCCGTGGAGACCGGAGGGGTGGAGGGGAAGGGCGGGATAGGGAAGGCGGGGGGGGGTGGGCGGGGGGGGGGGGGGCCGCCGGGCGCGGGTCCCGGGCGCGCGCGGAGGCGGGAGAGGCCGGAAGCCCGGCGCGCCCCGCCCCGGCCGGTCCAGCCCCCGCCCCCGGCGCCGGGCCCTCCTCCACCCGCCGCCCGCCCGGCTCAGACCTTCCGGCTCGGCTGGCTCGCGGGCGGCGGTGAGTCGGGGCGCTGATGGGGGGCGCGGCGGCCCGGAGCGGGGGCCCCGCGGCGCCAGCACCTGCCCGGGGCTCGGGGCAGCCGAGGCCGGGAGACCCGGGACATCGTGCCGGGTGTGGGGGGGTGGCGGCCGGGGACGCCAGCGGGTCGCGGGGGTGGAGGGCGGAGGAGTCCGGCCGAGATCGTCCGCGCGGGGCCGCCCGGGCTTGGGTCTCGTCCCGGCCAGGGGACAGCTGGGCTCCGATCCTGCTTCCCCCAGGGCGCCGATCGCCCGCGGGTCGTGGGGTCCCAAGGTGCAAGCGCGCCCCTCCCATCCCGCGGTGCCCCCCTCCCCGGAGGGGACGCCCCGGGGCTTTTCAAGAATGTCCCGATTTGCTCTGGTGGCTGCCATCTCAGAGTTGAGATCTCCAGAGTCGTCAGCCGTGAGGATTCAGAAACAAAAACAACACAGACAAAAAAAAAAAAAAAAATAACAAATTTCTGGACGCTGGTCCCAGAAATTCGGCTCCTAGGGGCCCCGGCGCCTGCGTTTTTGCCCCTGCCCCCGGGGTTCCACGCGGGATCCAGGGCCGCGCTCGGCGGGTGCCTGTGTGGACACCCCAGGGCCTAGGGAGCCCCCGAGAGGTGGACACCCCGGACTCGGGGCGCGAAAGGAGCCTTGGCCCTGGCCACACCCCCTCCCCGCGGGGTAAGGTGGGCACCCTGTGGGCGCCGGCGTTGGCCCAGATCCCCTCCGCTGGTGCATATGGATGCCTCGGGGAACCAGGGGCGGAGTGGACATCGCCCTTCCCCGTCGAGCTGAGCAGGTGCCCTCGTCCCCTTTGCTTTTCCGATCATTATCGATCTGGACCGTGGGGTTGGTGTTGCGCAAGCGGATTCTGGCCAGGGTCACGGGAGCGCAGGTGTGGGGGAAATGGGCCTATTCTGGGAGGGCCGTGCATTCCAGGGATCAGGCCAGCTGGACCTTCACTAGTTTTCTGGTCGCTTTTGTGCTTGCAGATAGTGAGGCTGATGTCATTGCCTGTTCGACTGAGCTTTGGCGTTTGGGAAATCCGCAGTTTCTGGAAACCACAGGGCCTTCCCGTCTGAGCCCTCAGATTTGACTCCCCCCTCACAGCCTTCCCAGAGGGAATAAATCCTCTCCTGGGGCCAGCGAGCTGGTGCTGGTTCAGGGGCTGCGTGGAAGGCGGGTCAGCCCTGCAGTTCCTCCTGGGCCCTTTAAGGAAAGGCATGGCCTGCCTTAGAGTGTGTTGACTGCCTTGTTTACCTTCCTCCTCCCACCCCCAAGCTTTGCAGGGTGACTCTGTTAAAATAGGACTAACCTGCATGCCTGTAAAGAGAGGCCTGAGCTGGTATCTGGGGCTCTATCATTGTGCTGGGTTTTATCATAGTTCACAGAGCAGGTGACCTGCCGTGCCTGGCACCGAATGATAACCGTGTTGCACTGGCGTTGGTCTCAGCCAGCCCTTGCTCTGGGAGCTAAACGTACACCAGAGTCTCTAAGAAACATTTATTTCAGATCTAGTATGGGAGAGGCCCCCCTTCCCTTTTTCCTGTTCCTTTAAGGCGTTAATAATAGATGCTTTTATTCACATTTGAAAAAAATACCCTTGTAATGTTTTCATGGATTAAGTGACTCGCTGACTGCTCTGAGGCCAGGATCAATTTCTTAAGTCTCTCAAATTCTAGATTGAAGTAATTGTCTGTCTTTGAAGTTAGTTTCCCTTTGTTCCATCAGTCCCTTTTATGAGCTGGCTGTGGGGAAATAAAGTGACACCCTTACCCTTTATAGGACACAGAAGAAATGGCTCTGGGTCCTGAGGGTTTTACGCTGTGGGTGGAAAGCGGGAAACACACACACACAGGTGAAAAAGTCAGCGCTCGCTAATGCCTGGAAGGGCTTGAGAGAGTGGAAGGGAGGAAGCTGGGAGCCTGGGGCCAGGTCAGTCAGGGAAAGGTTAACAGAAGAGCAGAGGCCTCAGTACATGTGGCAGAAGGAACATGTGGTCATGGCAGCATTCCAGACGAGCAGAAGGCCTCAGCAAAGCTCGGTAGGAGGCAAAGACAAGCCCAGGGCCGGCGGCAGTGAAAGGGGAAGCAGGGAGAGGGAAGCAGCCGGAAGGTGTTTCCAGCCCAAGTTAATTTTCAAGGGGATCAACGTGTGTATCCTTTGCTGCCGTTAACCATCCCTGCTGATCGGAGGTGTGTATCGTGCTGCTCTGGGGCTGGGCTGGTGGCCTGCAGGAACTTAAAATTCACCCCCCAAAGATGACTCAAACCAAAGCTCCCGTGACAGTGGAAAAAAGGGGTCCGTCAGAGAAAGTCCTAGAGTCTTGGCACCACGACTCATCCTCTTTCATTTTTGCTTTTACTGCAAACAGCCCAGTGGGCGCGGTGGTCCATCCCGTCAGGCACACAGACCTGACTCTGTCTGTCTCTTCTTTAGTACAGACGTGTTGGTGTCTTTGGTGCCCCTTTGGCTGCCCCTGGCTTGTTCTGAACTTAAGTGGTGTTTACTTCTCTTAAAATGGTTATTTGAGCTCAAAGCGGTTCTTTCCTGGGTCTCCACAATTTCATCTTTTTGTTGGAAGCTGAGTTGGCACCCCGGGCAGCTGTGATAACACGTCTGTGGCTGATGAAGTTGTCCCCAGGCTGCAGGCTATTTCAGTGAAGAACTGTGTGTATGTGTCATTTCATAGGGCTTAAGTATGGATAGAAGAAAGACAATCTCGAGGGTGGGTGGGGTGATTCCCTGCTCATTTCGTAGCAGGTGGGAGGTTAATTCACGATCCTAAAAGCCGGAAGCACTTTCTTCCTTATCGGTGTTAACTTCAGAGAAAATGATGGAGAATTTAAGCTACTTAGGTTACGGAGCTTTAGAATTGACAGGGTTCCTGGGGTAAATTTTAAGAGCCCAGGCTTGACTTGCCTTAACCTTGAGTCCAGGGACATTTGTTATTCATAGACGATGGGTTGATATTTTTTAAAGTTATATGAAAAAATAACAACCTGACAGAAAACGTGGAGGATCAAGAAGAGAATCAGGCATGATCTTACTCTGTGAACGAAACAGCCAGCCTTCGTTTTCCTTAGTGGGCGTCTTGATCTTTTGTCAGGGTGCCTGTTTTTGTGCAAAGTTGATAATCAGGGTCCATCCAATTTCGTCTCCCGGTACTGTCCTCTTAATGTTCTCCTTGCGCGGTTTCATCAGAAACCATCATTCATGGGGGCCGGCTTGGTGGCGCAGTGGTTAAGTTTGCCCGTTCCGCTTCAGCGGCCTGGGGTTTGCTGGTTCAGATTCTGGGTGTGGACATGGCACCAGTTGGCATGCCATGCTGTGGTAGGTGTCCCACATAGAAAGTAGAGGAAGATGGGCACGGATGTTAGCTCAGGGCCAGTCTTTCTCAGCAAAAAGAGGAGGGTTGGCGGCAGATGTTAGCTCAGGTCCAGTCTTCCTCAAAAAAAAAAAAAAAAGAAGAAGAAGAAGAAAAAGAAACCATCATTCATGTGGAAACGGGGGATGTGGTTTCACCAGGCATCCGGAGTGAAATTGCCTCTCTGATTCTGGGGGAGCAGCCCAGCTCCCCACTGGAAGCATTTTCCATTCCACAAATCACTGTAATTTGTAGTTAGGCCATCTTGGAACCCGGCTTTCGGATTGTGGTAACTATATGTGACTTGTGGAGCATGTCGCCCCACATGACAGAATTCAGAAGATGGAATTTGAAAACATTTCTCTGAAATATTTGTCTATGAGCTTCCACATTTTTAGGGAGGTATACTGAATTTGAATTTCTTTGGGGGTCAAATAATCTAAGAACGGTAGTGCAATTTCTCACTTCCTTTCCGGAAGAGGGCTGGAGATGCCAATTTTCCCTTGTGTCTAAATTCTTCCTCCTTAGAGTTAAAGAAGCACCATGTGCCCTGGATGTATTCTGGAGCCATGTGTAGGTGAAATTCCATCATGACAAAAAGATTGCAGAATCTGTATTTTTTTTTTTTTTTTAAAGATTTTTATTTTTTTTCCTTTTTCTCCCCAAAGCCTCCCGGTACATAGTTGTGTATTCTTCGTTGTGGGTTCCTCCAGTTGTGGCATGTGGGACGCTGCCTCAGCGTGGTCTGATGAGCAGTGCCATGTCCGCGCCCAGGATTCGAACTAACGAAACACTGGGCCGCCTGCTGCGGAGTGCGCGAACTTAACCACTCGGCCACGGGGCCAGCCCCGCAGAATCTGTATTTTGAAGGTTGCCAGCCATTGGTCCTCAGTCTAAGGATTTTGAGCAGTATTCCATTTAATAAATGTACAAGTTGGATAGTTTTCTTAGGGTTTATTGAAATCAGCTTTCACTATGCTCGCATTCTTGAAAAGAACACTTTTCTCCAGAGATCCTAAAAGACCATATCTTTTTGGCCTGCCCAGCTGGTTCTCCACCTTGTGTCCCAGCGAGGCTGTTTTCTTAGGGGACCTGACAAAGGGGCGTGCATGCCCTTCTTTTACCCAAGGAGTGCCTTTTTCCACTGGGTCATTTCTGTGATTCACAGATTCTCGTCTGGGAAACCCTGCTCTGGGTTTCTTTTCTGGGGCCAGAGGATGGGGGTGGGGATTGGAATTGAATAATCTTCCTTTTTCTTCCTGAAAGAACTGATTTTAGGGGATTAAGTTGGTGGTTAAAAAGCTGCTTTATCTTCCCGCTGAAGGCCCTGCCTTTTGTATGTCGATCTGATACCTAAATCAGGAAAGCAGTTCTGTGGCAGCTTGAGGATGTATTTTTAGAAGGTTTTATCACACGCATGTGGTGGAAACCACTTTGTGAGTTCGGAAATTTACATCTTTAGGGAGAGGAGGTTTGGGGCTGGGCATCCATGAGTGGTCAGCTGGGAGGAGTTTGGGAGTTTCTGTAAACTTGAAGGCTGACCCGTTTGCTTAAATTTTGAGATCACTTTCTCTCTCTCTCTCTTTTTTTTTTTATCTCCCTGATTAGACATCTTAGAAACCGTGATCATCACCCCCGCCTCCGCTTAATCTTTGGCATTTAACCAAAACACACTTAAAAAAAAATACTTCCTTAAAAAAAGCTCGCCTTTTAAAAAATGTTGGGTTTTTTAAATTGAACTGGAATGCCTTCGGGTGAGGCCAGCCTATTCCAGTTCACCTTATAGTTTAATTTTAGATTTGCAAGAAAGTTGCAAAGTTAGTAGAGGTGGGGGGGGGGCCTGTAAATCCCTCCGCCCGCTGCTAAAATATTACACCATCACCACAGAACATTTGTCAAACTGAGAAACTGCTGTTGGACCTCACTATTAACCAAACTCCAGACTTTATTTGGAGTTCATCATTTTTTCCACTAATGTCCTTTTTTCTGTTCCAAGACCCCATCCTGGGTACCACGTGGCATTTAATCACCCCATCTCCCAGGCTTCTTTGGTTGGTCCCTGTTTCTCAGTCTTTTCTTGTTTTTCAAGACCATTTTTGAGGAGTACCTGTCAGAGATTTTGTAGAATTTCCCTCAAATTGGGTTTGTCTGATGTTTTTCTCATGATGACGCAGGGGTTATGGTTCTGGGGCAGAAGCCCACAGAGGAGAGGTTCCCTTCTCATCACATCCCACCGGGGGCAGATGAAATCCCCATGGCATCGCGAATGACATCATCCTTCTTCTCTAGATTACTGGTGGTGGTTGCTAGGTTTTTCCATTGTAGAGTTACTGTTTCTTTTTTCATAGCCTGTTCTTTAAAAGCAAGACGCTAAATCCAGCCCAGAGCCAGGAGAGGGAGGGTGGAGGTTAACTCCTCCTCCTGCAGGCGGGAGAATCTACGCCTGTCGTTTGGAATTCTTCTGTAAGGAAGATTTGTCTTTTCTTCCTTACTTAAAAAAATACGCACTTTTAAAGAGCTCGTGCTGTGGTGATCCCCCTCGGATAGGAGATAGATATGTCAGCTTTGTGCACGAAACCTGTGCTCTGCAAGGAGATGCTGTGTGCGTAGCTTTCCCAAAGCCCTGTGGGGAATCCAGAGAGACGGAGAGCTCAGCGCTTCCTGGAGGAGGGTGATGTGGTCCAGTTAGGGAGTCAGAATCAGACTTGCAGACAGGAAGCAATCAGGATGCACCAGGACAGCGTCCGTCCTCGAGGGCTGGAAGGTGTGGGATGGGTCAGAGGACCTGGGGCGGGCTTTAAATGAACGCCGTAGGTAGTGTTTACCACCCTTTTCTCACTTTATCCCTAAGTCTTGCTAAAGGCCAGACTGTCGTTTTCTGTAGTTTTCAAAGACGTGACAGTTACAATACCTGCAGTGATCTGGAATAGAGCCAGGACTGAGGAGCGGGAGGAACTCCTACTTTACACGGAGCTCTTACATACCGGACGCTGGTTTCCGCGTCCTCGGAAGCTGTGACGCAGCCAGTGATGGGTGAGTGGGGGCTTCCAGCAGCCCCAGGTCGGACTGTCGGCAGCCGGGGATAGCACGGAACCACAAGAAGCCGACACAAGCATTTTCCGATTTATTTATTTTTTTTTAGACTTTAAGAAGGTGGAGAGAAATATGGGACTGATTTTAGAAAATGGTTAAGATACTTTTTGGGGAGGGATGTTGAAAGAGACCATCGATTGGAGTGAAGAAACACCAGAAGTCGTGAGACTGGAGTTTTCCTTGTGTTCAGACGTGGTCTGGGGAGAGGACCCCCTCGGCTGTGGGCCGGGGGCCTTTCATGAGTGTTTGTATTCATGGGGAGCTGTTGTGGCTTCTGCGGTGGTCGGTTTCGCCTGGTATTCTAGATTTTGGGCTTATTTTTAGAATGTGAACTCTTCCTTCTTGGCAGGAGTTGAATGCTTTTGGGGGTTTCCCAGTCGCTCTTGGGCTGCTGGTTAATTGAACAGAACCCTTGTGTGGGGTCTGTCCCCAAAAGGTCCAGCCTGGTGCCCACCCCAGGCCCAGGCTCTTGGTGCTATGATGGGTCCCGTAACCCGACCCCACCCTTCTGGCCAACCGCCGTTGGTCTCCCCACGGGACACAGGTGAGCCTGCTTCTGAGTGCTTGGTCACGCTGTCCCCCTGCACGTCCTCTTCTGCCCTCGTCTGTGTCCTCGAGACCCTCCAGTGGCCTTAGAACCTGGACTCAGTTTCCTGTTTGTGTCTGCTCCCATGTCTCCCCACATTGGTTCACTTTGCCTCCCCAAATGGGTTCCTTAAGGTGGGTGAGGGAGGGTCCATGTCCCCCCAAACCTCCATCCACCATCAGCCTTCGGAACCTCCCGGGTGAAAAATGGATCATAGCACAAAATGCGAAGAGAGCTTGATGTCGGTAAACAGGGTGTTGTTGGTACGAATTCGGGGATGACATAGCGGGAATGGTGGAGTGCCCTGTCTTCTCACCAAACGGAAGTAATCAGAAACTTTAGTCACTCTGCAAACACTCAGGGAGGGGCCGAGGGCCAGGTGCTGGGCCGGATGGGAGACACAGTTCAGGGGACAAAGGGCGATGACGATGTCATTCACCCAGAGGCGGGAGGACGTGGGAGGCCACCCTGGGGAGGGTTTGTAGAGAAGGGTTTTTTTTTCCATGAAAAATAAGAGATTTATTTTATTTTACATTAAATTAAATTTTAAATTGATTTTAATTTACTTAATTATAAAGATGTTATAATTAATTATAGTAAGTTATAATTAGTTAATTATAAAATTATAAATTTAGTAAATATAATTCATAAGTATAGTTTATTTAATTTACGAGTTTTTTCCCCCGCCGTCCAAAAGTAGGGCGTTCTTTTGAAACTTTGTGAGCTGAAATGGCATCAAGGAAAGAAGCAATTATATATGGGAAAAATTTTTGAGCATTCCCGGACCCAAAACATGGCCTACCAAATCATACAAATAACACAGGAAACCTAAAATCACACTAACACACAGTGAAGGCAGGAGTGATGTGATAAATACACAGCCTACAGAAAGTAGAAATAATGTGGGGCCGGCCCAGTGGCGCAGCGGTTAAGTGTGCACGTTCCGCTTCCGCGGCCCAGGGTTCGCTGGTTCGGATCCCGGGTGTGAACATGGAACCGCTTGGCAAGCCATGCTGTGGTAGGCGTCCCACATATAAAGTAGAGGAAGATGGGCACGAATGTTAGCTCAGGGCCAGTCTTCCTCAGCAAAAAGAGGAGGATTGGCAGCAGATGTTAGTTCAGGGCTAATCTTCCTCAATAAAAAAAAAAGAAAAGCAAAGGAAAGAAATAATGCGTGCACAGTGTAGTTTTGCTTACCAGAATGGGGAAGCCAGCGAGCATGCTGGAAGGCAAGAGGTGGTGCTCGTGGTGGTGGCACCCTAGGCTGAGTCATCAGAGGTGGGGGTGGTGGGAGGTAGAGGAGATTGTGGTGCAAGAGAGAGAGGAAGGGGGTCATCTGTTAACGTCTCATCAGGGCAGACAGGTCACTAGCGTCAACCCCTTCTGTGTCTGCTGCCTCCAAGTCAAAGGTCAGGGTTCGTCATCAGCCGTGGCTGATGTGTGGGTGACGTGGAAGGCTTGAAATACAGCCTCGCGCTTGACTGCTCAGGTCGCCGCAAAGCAAAGGCTGAATGCTATTTTTGCCTTTTTTCATGAAAGTGAAAATCCTCTTGGGATTGCTTTTGGTGATCGAAAACAGGTACTAATGTAGGTCTTTGGTGAAAGAGGTGCGGCGTAAAGTGAAATTTCAGAGAGTGGTGGAAGCCTGTATTTAATTTTCCTAATCTAATTTTTTGATTGTGTCTTATTGCTATGGCTCAACCTATGAAAGGCCAGCAAGGATGTAAGAGTGGAAAGTGTCGGTTCACTACAGGCCCCAGCCCACCTTCCTCCCCCGTTTACAGGCAGCCACTGTTGCCAGTTTCTTGTGTATCCTTTTGGAGACACTTTATGCATATTATATAAGAAAATATGTCTCTCCGCCTTCTTTATCCACAGATGATGGCCTGCTATAAATACTGTTTGGGCCTTTTCCTGGCAGTTATATCTCAGAGATAATTGCGTTTCTGCCCATAAAACTCTTCCTTCTTCTGTTTTGATGGTTGCCTGCCTTTCCCTTGTATGGACACGGCATAAGTGGTGGCCCAGTTCCCTGCCGATGGATGATTAGGTGGTTTCTAGCAGCATCGAGGTGAATAACCCTGTGCCTCATCATGGGTCACGTCACCTATGCACAGGGTCATGTCTCGATTCCTAGATGTGGACTTGCTGGGTCCAAGGACTCATGCGTGTTAAAGTTTGGTACGTGCTTCCATTTCGTGAGCCTCAGTTTACCTTCCCGCCAGCTCTGGGTGACATCCACACCCAGGCCAGCTGCATGTGCTACCGAACATTTTCTTCTTTGCCAGGGTGGAAAATGGCAAATCTAACGATGGGTGAAAAATATCTTGGTATCAGTTGTGGGTTTTTTAAAAACACAAACCTTTGACTTTAGAATAGTTTCAGATTTACAGAAAAGTTGTAAAGTTAGTAGGGAAGTCCTGTATACTCTGTCCAGCTTCCCCCGCTGTTAACATCTTACATGGTCAGGAGCTAGGAAACTGGAAACTGACATTGGTACCTTACAACTAGGAAACTGACGTTGGTACCTTACTGTTAACCAAACTCCAGACTTTATTTGGGTGTCACCAGTTTTTCCCCCGGATTCTGTTCCAACATCCAGTCCAGGATCCTACCTTGTATTTGGTTGTTAACGTCTCATTCGCTTCTGCTCTGTGGCGGTTTCTTGGACTTTCCTTGTTTTCCGTGATGTTGGCAGTTTTGAGGAGAACTGGCTTGGTCTCCCATAGAAAGTCGTCCATTCTGGGTTTGTCTGATGTTTTCTCATGATGAGCCTGAGGTCGGGGGTTTTGGGGAACAAAAAAGTAGCCTTTTCACACAATCGTGTCAGCAAGGGTGTGGTGTCCACATGACTTGTCGCTGATGATATCAAACTTCGCTATCCGTCTGTGCGTCGTCTTAGTTGCATCTCCCTGCTTCCGAGAGAGATGAGCATCCTTTCGGATGTGAAGACCCGGGGGAGCAGTCCAGGGGTGGGCCGTGGTCAGCTTGACAGGTGTGGGGGCACCACGGGGACTAAGTGCACACCCGCGAGTCCCTGAGGACCTGGCGTGGAAGGGCTGATGGGGAGGAAGCAGCCCCTGAAGGACAGGGAGGTGCAGGGCCGGGCCGAACGAGGAAGTCCTTCCCGAGGAGAGGAGGACGGGAAACAGGAAGTGGGCTTGGAGGGGTCATGGCTGGGGAAGGAAGGAGGCCGGCCCTGGGGGGTGATCTCTGGACGTGAGAGAGAAGCAGGGAGCTGGAGGAGCTGAGGACCGGGGCTGAGGGAAGAGGGGTGCTTTGTTTTTATACCTTATCAAGGGAAGACATGAACCCCCTTAGAGATCTCAGGAGAGGGGCCGGTCGAGAGGCAGGATTGGTGGGGAGGGACCTGGTTGGAGCAGAGTCCCCTGGAGACTGCAGGGCGTGCCAGGATGGCCACACTCATGGGGTTAAAATGAAGGTAGAACCAGAGAAGGGCTCCTTCTGAGCCAAGGGCAGGCAGAGAGATGCCTGGGGACTAGGGTGGGAGGCTGAAGGGCTCAGGTCTCTGCTGGGGGGCCGCAGTGCAGGGACTGGGGCCCCCCGTGGGAATGGGGAGAGCCCCCTGGAGAATCTGCACGGCCAGTTGGGGTCTGGGCCGTCACAAGGTGCGAGGTGTTGGTTCCCTGTGGCTGCCGTAACAAGCTACCACAGACTCAGTGGCTAAAATAACCCAAACTGATTATTTTACGGTTCTGGAGGTCAAAGTCCAGCACGGGCATCACTGGGTTAAAGTTAAGGTGCTGCGTTCCTCCGGGCGTCCAGGGGCCAGTCCCTTTGCTTGCCTTTTCCACCTGCAGTTCTTGGCTCACAGCCTCTTCCCCCATCTTCAAAGCCAGTATCGTAGCATGTTCTCTCTTCTCGGGCCCTCCTGCCTCCCTCTTACAAGGACCCCTGTGCTTAGATGGGGCCCACCTGGATAACCCAGGATCACCTCCCCATCTGCAGGGCCTTAACTTAATCACAGCTGCGAAGTCCCTTTTGCCGTTTAAGGTCACATATTCACAGGTCCTGGGGATTAGGACCAGTTTAGGGGGCATTATTCTGTCTTCCACACAGGGTAGGAGTGGGAGCGTCAGACTGCAGGGGATTTAGACAAAGATGTGAATGTCTACCTGTGAAGCTATGGGGGTAGTGGCCCCAGAACGGGAGCCCAAGGTGTGATGGCGTCCTCCTGCCTCTTGGCAATGAAACCTGTGTCACTCTGGGCAAGTGACTCTCTTCTGGGCCTTACACTGCTTCTCTGGAAGTACAACAATTCATGCTTTTCGAGGAACCCAGTGTTCTGAGCGCATCTACTCGCTTTATTATCACACAAGCCTCTGAGGTATAGGTACTGTTATTAGCCCATTTTCCAGATGAGGAAACCAAGAGAAGTGAAGCAACTCACCCAAGTTCACACAGCCTAGAAGTGGCAGAGTCGGGCTTTGAACTGAGGAAGCTTGGTCCCAGAGTTTCTGCTCTTAGACATTCGACTTGCCTTAAAATTCCATCATCTTAGTTTTCTCTCCAGTCCCCGCTCCATGCCCCGCCTGCTCGCTTTCTTCCGTGTCTTCTCGTTTGTCGGAATAACTGTTGGGTATTCAGCAGGCCAGGCCGAGGGCCACGCCATTCCTGCTGTCCCGAGAGATGAGCCGTGCTCACCCGCTCTTGTAAATGACAGGGGAACTCAAGTGGGTGTTGCTGAAAATCCCACGTGTGGTAGCATCTTGGGCACCAGGCAGAGACGTCCCACCTGTGACGTCTCTGAGCTCAGAGGCTGTGGCATCAGTTTCCCCACCAGGTCACTTCCTCATTGGATTCTGCTGTGAAGCCCTTCGTGTCTCGTACAGTTGTTCAAGGAGAATTTGCAGCGTTGGGCATTCTGTCTCTGTGCCCTTCCTCTCTTTTCCCTTTGGGCCCTGCCTGCCTGCCTGTTGGTCATTTCACCAGAAGGGGATGGGGTGGGAAGGAAAAACGACCCGAGGCTCCTAAGGCCCCCATCTGCCTTGCTGGTTGTAAACAAGCCTGAGGATGGCGATGGAGATGCCTGCAGAGGTGTGAACTCTCCCGCTTTCCTGTGCACACGGGTCAGTGGGAGTTGCTGACCTTTCTGGCATCTCGGGGTACAAGCTAGTTAGAGCCTGTGAATTTTCTTGACACCCATGAAAAAAGACAGTGGGTCATTTCTGGAGGACAGATGGCACACCCTGCATATTGAGCAAGTGGCTTTAGAGCCACCCCAAGGACCGGCTAACGAACGTGGAGTGACAGGTGTGTCTGAGTTTGGGGTGGAGGCAGCGAGGAGCATGTGTGGAATGATGACGTGGTCTCCGAAAGTGCCTCTCTCCTTAACTCTCCTCCGAAACCCCGAGCAGAACCGGGAGCGGATGTCAACCAAACCCGGGGTGCCTTCTGCAGTGTAGGGGTGCAGGCAGCATCAGAAACTTGCATTCCGGAGGAAAAATGGGCCGATCATGGGGTTTGGAGATGGGGGCTTTCTTTTTTTTTCTGGTTTTATCTTGTTTGCGTCTGCACGCCTCCACACTTCCCTTTTCAAGTTCTTTCCACCCGCGTCTTCGCTTGCTGTCCTGCTGCAGGGTCATCCCAGGGTGCCCTGTTGAGAAACACCGCTCCCCGCAGGAATCCCGGAGGAAACGAGGGGTCCAGACCCAATTAAGTGATTCCAATTCTGGAGCACGTTTGGCCATGCGTTGGTCAAACCCTCGTGTTACCTCGAGCTGAACTGCGAGACCATGTGTTACTGCGGCTTATCCTTGCATAAACATCTTCCTTTAAAAACTTAGTTTTCTCACGTCTGCTTCCTAACGTCGATGCCATCCAAGCTGGCCTTGGCGTGTCCTCTTTACACCTGAGTCTTGTTTTCTACAAACAGCTGTTGAAGGATCTGGGTGACCAGCCTGTCCCGGTTTGCCTGGGACTTTTCCTGGTGGAAGCTCCAAAATCCTGCATGCGGGGAAACCCCTCCATCCCGGACCCGGAACACTGGGTCACCCTGAGAAGCACCTGTGAGGTTCTGAGCCTAGTTCTACGTTCTGTGGATGCAAATTTTCATAGATTTCAACCCTCGCCCTTGTAGGGCTCACAGACTGACCAGGAAGACAGATAAAGGAAGAAAAGTGACAAGTTCGGCAGAGAAACACGTATGAAGAACAGCTAACACGTACTGAGAGCTCCTGTGTCCCTCATTGCTTTGGGTCCTTTTCACAAGGGGGTTCATTTAATCCTCCCTCATTTAAACCTTAAGAAGCTACCCTTGTGCCCCTTTTACAGATGGGAAAACCGAGGCACCAGATGGATGCCATGGGGTGTGGGGGAGCCTGGATGTGACCACAGGCGGTCTGGCTCCAGACCCTGCACCGTTGATTTCTGAGCTGTGTAGAGAGGTTTGGGGGGATTAATTCTCCCTGGGGAAGGCCAGGGAGAGCTTCTTGGAGGAGGTGACCTGCACGCTGGGATATGGTAGGTGAGAGGGCAAAGAGGAAAGAGCATGCCCGGGGGGCATGTTTGGGACTTCTAAGCAGAACTACAGACACAGGGAAGATTTGCGATGGTGCTGGGAGGTGAAGTGAGAGGGCGGGGAGTTGGGGGGGTCCACTGGGTCCTGGGAGCCCCCTCCATCCTGGGCAACCCAGGACCTTCGGTCACTCTAGTGGGGTGCAGGTTGGAGGGGTGTCAGAACGACCCCCGTGGTCTTGATTTTAGGTAAACGGGGGTGGGTTGAGCTCTGACTGGCCTCGGCTTGTGACATGGAGACTAGAGATTTCCAGGAATGCCTGTGTTTTTCTTTTTATTGAGGTAAAGCTCACAGATCTTGAATGAACCATGTTCAAGCCGCGTGTAGGATATTCACAGTGTGGTGCAACCCTTGCCTCTGTCTAGTTCCTAAACGTTTTCATCACCCCAAAGGGAAACCCCGTCCCCATTAACCGTCACTCTCCCCCCAGCCCCTGGCCACCACTAATTTGCTTTCTGTCTCTGTGGATTGACCTGTTCTGGACCTTTCGTATAAAGGAATCGTTCTACGTTTGGCCTTTTCTGTCTGGCTTCTGTCACTTAGCGTATTTTTGAGGTTCATCCTGGGGTGTCTGGGAGCCAACCTAGCAGTGATAGATCAGGTCGGCCGGCCATCTCCGGATGTCCTCTAGCCTCAGACCCTGCCCGTCGAACTTGGGATTCCGGGCAGCACGCGAGGGAACACCAGTGCGGGCCCAGAAGGAGCGAGTGCCTGGAACAGCGCTCCCCCCGGGGTGTTTCAGGGAATTCTAAGCCTATTGAGGCCACATTTTTTAGGAGCACACCTGTTGCTGAAATCAAGGTCCCTGGGGTGGTTTATTCCCACGTCTCGAGGTTTCAGGACCAGTTCGCTAATACCGGTTCAGGGCGCGAAGATCGCTGGACCCGAGGGTGTGACTTCTCTTCAGGACTTCGAGGGCTCTTTCCTCCTCTTTCCACGGGGACGCAAAAAAGCGGAGGCTGAGCTGCTCTGAGACTCGGTTGGCCAGAGAAGCTGCCATTGCTCCCAGAATGTCGTAGCAGCTGCCGAGACATCCGCGCACCACACTGTCGCTTTAAATCTGCAACTTTGGACACAGTTGCATTTCAGAGATTCTGAGGTCTCCCACCTCATCGTTTGTTTCCCCCAAAATGAGAAAGAAGAGCTTTGTGGAAATCTACCTTTGGTTGATCATTAAGATCCTGGCCCCTGATCCTTACTGAAGAAGCAGCTCATTTTGAATTGCAGAACAAAATTAGTTGGACAAAATTAGCTGGAATCCGTAAGAGGCTGGGACTTCTCCATCTTGTCTTGGGCGTGTGGTGTGAAAGTCGGCAGTAAATGCGTCTTTTTACGCGTGTTTGGCGGGCAAAGAGAAAGAGGTGACTTCTTGCGAGGCGTTCAATTATATTGCTTCCACTGAGAGTCTATTTTCTTTTCGCACTTCGTTTGGGGGCAAGGTGTGCAACTGCTGACTGCATCTGAATCTCCCAGCCTGGTAGGGCTTTTGGTGAGTTCTCAAGAGCTCCGGAGTCCGATGGGCGTGGCTTCCAACCCCAGCCCTGCCACTGCATCTGTGTGACTTTGGACAAGTGGCTTAACCTCTCTGGGTGCCCCGGTTTTTTTGTTGGTACATCGGGACGATGATGACAATAATTCCTGACTCGGGGGTGTGAGCATTGCACGGGATGACGTGTGTAAGGGGTGAATTACAGAGCCCGTGGCAGTAAATAGGAGCCCGCCTGTTATGGTTCATTCTAATGCAGTTGTGATCCGGGATGGGGGTGCGGAGTAGAGAGAACAAGATTCGCTCAGGCCAAAACTGTTGGCTTCAAAGATGCCAAAGTCAGGTTTGAAGAGCCTAGTGATCTGGTGCCCCTTACCCTTCACTTTCTTCCCGGGGTGAGGACACGGGAGTGACCGGTGCAGGAGGAAGTGGACGCCAGCCGGCCCAGCCCTGCTCGGCCCCAGTACAGCGGGGAGGAGTGACCCTGGCTGGTGACCCTCACCCTGCCCACATCCCTTGGTTGTGGCTCATGAGGTTAAGGCGTGAGAGGGCTGGTCGTGCCTGGAAAAGAATACACGGATGTCGGGGGCACCAGGACGTGGTCAGTAAAAGGTTCAAGTGCGTTGGGACGCGTTGCCTTTACGACGGCGAGAAAAGAGGGATGCATTTTAGAAATACTGAATGACCAAATGCTGGCGATTTGGAAAGCTCGCTGTGCCCGAATACCTCCGTCCACACCGCATTCTCACTGGGGACCCGAGGGAGCGAAAATCAGTTCTCGGGAGGAGAGAGGTGCAAAAAAAAGTCTGAGATATTACAGTGATGTGCGGCCCTCCCAAACTTGAGCCAACCTAACGAAGTCTTATTTCTTAGTATTTAATTTCTCTCGCTAGGCAGAAATCAAATTATATTTAAATGAATTAATTAAATTTAAATGTAATTTAATTTTTCTCCTTGGCAGGTGGGGGGGCGGGTGGGAAGATGAGGGGGAGGCAGCAGTAATGAAAACAAGACTGAGAAATCCTGTTGTGTACCCGGGTTGGGTGAATGCGCCTCGCCCAGACTCATTCCTGCAGCCTAGGAAGAAATCTCCGTACACCCCTCCCCGCCCATGTGAGAGAATTTCTTGGGACGTGGAACATGGGAAATTTTCAGCTGGGGGCCCCCAAAATTCCAAGTGGCCTGTTTAGAGCTGAGAAAGTGGGGGCCAGGCTCATGCAGTTGGTCATGAGCCAGTTTCCAAGCCCAAGCCGAGTTGTTGCATCAGAAATGCATCTCCATGTGCCAGGTTTTCCTTTTCTCCATGTGTTTCCTTTTCTGTGACCAGCGGTCCCATTCGGCTACATAATATTTGGCTCCAAAGCGGCATGGAAAAGGGGGGCCCTTGTTCCTGAAGAGTTCAGAATTTCAAGATGGCAGCACGGAGCGTTCCAGTGAGCAGGGCCCCCCTGGGTGCAGGGCCCTGGGGGGTGGCTCAGCTCCCACGCCCACGAGGCCAGCCCTGGTCCCATTTTCCACGTTTGAAAAAGGCGTTTGGAAGGCCTCTCTGGGTTTGGAAGTAGCTAACGAGAGAGTCCTTCCAAGATGGTGGAGACAGCACTCGGCAGTCTTAGCGTTTTCTTGATTTCTGTTGGGGGTGGAAGGTGGGTCGAGAATCACCTTCAATACGTTCTTTTAAATGGACAGTCGAGAAGAGCCACCCTCAGGGCCTTAATAACAAAGTTAAACAGTGGGGGAGGGAGGCAGGAGGCCCCCTTGTTTGTTCTTTTATTTCCCCCCACAAAGCTCCCTGTCACCACGGCAACCTGGGCTCCCCGAGACCGCCCGGCCCCCAGGCCCCCAGAGGGGTTCTCAAGGCTGTGCTTTCACGGGGCGAAGCTGTGGTTTGCTGTTCTGTTAGACTCGGAGATGCTTTCCAGTTTGTTCCAGAAGATGTGATTGTGCTGGCACCTTAGCACCCAGGGCCTGATCTGGGGTGACAGAGAGCTCTCTGGTGGCGGGGGAGCGGGTGTCTGTGTGTGACTGTGTTTGTGTGTTTCTGTGTCTGTGTGTGTGTGGATGTGTGTGATGTCT
The DNA here is from genome assembly GCF_021613505.1 of Equus quagga. Classification (NCBI taxonomy): domain Eukaryota; kingdom Metazoa; phylum Chordata; class Mammalia; order Perissodactyla; family Equidae; genus Equus; species Equus quagga. Next base: position 9,473,159 of record NC_060273.1, on the reverse strand, counting down.
GTGTGTGTGAATATGTGTGAATGTGTGTGTGAGTATGTCTGTGTGAATGGGGGTGTGTGTTGTCTCTATGTGAATGTGTCTTTGTGCGCCTGTGTGTATATGTTGTCTGTGTGTGTGTGTGTGTGTGTGTTGGAGTGAGAGACTGGTTGTCGCTCATGAGCGTTTCACGTTGAGGTGATGAGGACGGGTGCAGGCAAGTTGAGCGAATCCTTTCTGGAAGGGTGGGTGGCTGGGTGGGCCCCTGCCCCCCGGGCGGGGAAGCCAAATTAAAGAGAAGTGGGGTCGGGGGCGAAACAGAACCGGGCCTGGCTGGAGTGGCATTTCCTGGCCTGGGGCCTGGGGAAAGGAAGGCGGTGGAATTTATTTAGAAAGCTTGCAGACCAGCTGGTTATTTTTTTTTTTTTTTTACGATTCTGGCCCGTTGCTCTTGCTCTTTTCAGAATTAGAAGCATGTTTCTGTGTCTGTTGGATCCAAAGGTGGCGTTCCCCAGAGGCGGGCCTGAGGTTCCGGAAAGTGGGCTGTGACCATAAGAAAGATGGTGTCTGGTCAGTGCACGGGGCCCCAGGCTGTAATTTCCAGACCGGGAACTCAGGCCCTCCCTTCCTCTAGAGGTCAGGGAGAGAAGGCCACCCCACCCACACACCTGCACGGTCCCGCTTGGTGACGCCACGGCCGGGGCGTGTTTCTTCACTCCTGGAGGAGGGAGGCGATGGTTGTGCAGGAGAGAAGTTGCGCTCCTCCGTTGCATCATTGCCTCCCAGCGGTTTGGCCCAAACTCTTTGCACAATGTGGGGCACCCTAAGACCTTTCCCCCCCCGGCAAGCAGTGCTCTTTTAGGCTTTCGGGTGTTTTCTGCTCTTGTGGGTTTTTCTGTGACTCAGTTTGATAAATAAATTTTGTGGGCGGCCCCGGGTCTGCCTTCCCTGAGATGGGAAGGAATGGCGCATCCTTGACGGTCAACCTGGATGTCCTGACTGCCCGGCACCGATGCCGTGCTCCCTGGGCTGGAGTCTCCGCGAGCCGGACCCCGCCAGGAGCAGACGTGGGGGTCCTTGGGGCCGGCTGGGAGGGAACATCAGCCGACTCGGGCTGAGCCTGGTGAAGCAGAGTCCGGGGGCTGGCATTTGTGCTCTGTCTTCCCTCCTCCGTCTGTGCTTCTGTTCCTGTGTGTCAGAGGAAACTGGCAACACACCCTGACCGCTTTTCACAGTCGTTCTCATTTTTAAACCCTGAACTTGTTTTCGCAGAGATGTCCTGTGGTCTTGTTAACCCTCCTCTGGAGTCTTGTGTGAAGGCCCCTGTCCCCTCCACCTTCTTGCTTCTCTTCCAGACTTTCTGCTTCATCTGCCCTTCCTAGGGTTGGACTTTTCCTCTCTCTATAACCTTCCATGGCTCCCATTGCTCCATAGCATTGCTGTAGAACCAGAAAGCAAGCCACATAGGTAATTTGAAATTTTTTAGCAGCCGTGTTTTAAAAAGTAAAGAGAAACAGGTGAAATGGATTTTAAAATATGTTTTATTTAACTCCGTCTATCTAAAATTTTCTCGTTTCAACATACAGTCAATAGAACAAAATTATGAAGGAGATATTTCACGTTAGTCTCTTAAATAGTTTTTGAGGGCCAGCCCTGGTGGCCTAGTGGTTAAGTTGAGCGTGCTCTGCTTCTGTGGCCCACCTTTGGTTCCCGGGTGTGGACCTACACTACTTATCTGTTAGCTGCCATGCTGTGCTGGCAGCCCACATACTAAAAAAAAGAAAAAAGAGGAAGATTGGCATGGATAGAAGCTCAGGGTGAATATCTTCCTCAGCAAAAAAAAAAAAAAAAAAAAAAACAGGAGAAGAAGAAGAAGAAGAAAAATTTTTGAAAGCCAGGGTATATTTTACATTGCCGTCATATCCCAAATTGGATGCTAAAATTTTATCAAAAACATTTGCTCTCGATTCAGAGTTCATTAAATTTGCTGTTGAAAAAGTGGATTCACATACCCGAGATGTCCCAGACTTACAGAAAAGTTTTCTAATAATTAAGTTGTGTATTCAATTTTAAATTTAAATTTCTTAAACTTAAATAATGACTTCAAAATTCAGTTCCTCAGCCACACTAGCCGCTTTTCAAGTGTTCAGCAGCCTTGTGTGGCTGCTGGCGACCGTATTAGGCAGCCCAGATAGAGGACATTTCCGTCCTTCCAGAAAGTTCCATCAGACAGCCACAGGCTTCTAGAGTAAGGTCCAGACACCTCCAGAGGAGTTTCAGAATTTTCTAGAAACTGGCCGCAACCTGCCTTGCTTTCTTTATTGACTTTGTTTTACACTTGTCCACTTTCCCATGCCTCTTTTTCCACTTCGAAATGCCTTTTTATCTCTTCCCCTGGGGAAATCTCCTTTCAGGCTCGGCTTAAAGGCGGAGCTTCCTGGAAGGGTCCCCCCTTCTCCCCGAAGCAGAGTTCATGGCTGCCTCTGCCTCCCACGGGTTCTAGAAGACGGGGCCGAATGTGTGGGAAGGGGCGCAGGCCGGTCGGAGCCCCCGGACCGTGGCACGCTGCCCTCCCGGCTCATTTCCTCCTTTCTCCTGGGACCGATTTGAATGGCTCTTCTAACGCAGCCTGAGCCCTGCCCCGTTGGAAAAACACAGCCGCACAAAGGACGGACTGTGTCCTCTGCAGCTGCCCTGGGGCTGCTGCGCGCAGGACTTCAGACAGGAACGCAGCCCGGGCGCAGGAGGTGTAATTCTAGGCAGGCATCAGCTCCGTCGGGGTGGGGCGGGGACGCTTTCTCTGCCCTCACGAAAGCAAATGTGTGCCTGGCTGCCTGGTACTCAGTTTTCAGAATGGGAACTGATGCGTGTGTTTACTTTTTTAAAAAAACTATAACATAACGTCCAGAACAGGGCGCACGTCTTCATTGTGCAGCTCGAGTTGTCACAGAGTGAATGTACCCATGTCACCAGCCCCCAGATGAAGAAAGAGGACGTGAGCAGCCCCCCCAGAAGACCCCCTCCCGCCCCCTCCCAGACTCTGCTCCGCCTCCCGGGGGGACCACTTTCCGACTTGCGGCCCGTGATTCGTTTTGCCTGTTTCTGAACTTTATGTAAATGGCGTGGTTGACGGGGAGCTTTTTTAGGCATCTGGCTTGTTTTGCTGTTAATTCTGATAGTTTGTGGTTGCGTTTTGAAAGCCATTGTCTTTTCTGTCCCCTGAAACACCATTAGTGAGACCAGCAGTTAGAAAGAAACGAGAAAGAACGCTGGATGTGAAAGACACGTTTGGGCGTTGGATTCAAATGCAAAGACTTCTGCTTAAATTTGGCGGATGTTCACCCTTGAGATTTTCTCAGCTTTGGCGCTTTTTCGGTCGCTGTTATTTACCTTTTCTCTCCATCTAGGGAATCCCTCGTTAAGGTGACAATTCTTGCACCTCGAAGGGACGTTAACTCCCCTTCCAGCTTTTGGACAAGGCTGGAGGCGACTCATTTCCTCGGATTTTCTGGTTGTCAGGTGGAGAATTAAAGATCAGAGTGGAAGAGAGAGTGAGAGAGATGTCCACTGAGTTTCTGATCTGGTCTCTTCTGGTTTTGCTTTAGGTAAAATGTCTGCTCCAGGATCCTACCAGGCGTCCGCTGGGCCTTCCTCGGTGCCAACAGCGCCCCCGTCGTATGAAGAGACAGTGGGCGTTCACAGCTACTTCCCCACGCCCCCGGCCCCGGTGCCTGGGCCCACCACGGGGCTGGTGACGGGCCCGGATGGGAAGGGCATGAATCCGCCTGCCTACTACACTCAGCCAGTGCCGGTCCCTAACGCCAACGCAAGTACGTGCGACACCCCCCCCGCAGGTCCCCCTTAGCGCCCTGGCCTTGGGGACCCCAGGAGAATGAAGAGAGGGACCACGGTGGCTCTGCCTGAAGTCCAGCTTTCCCCTTTATCCTGAAATTTCACGTGCAGTCTTAGGTTCCACATTGGCGAGGCCCATGGCTTTTCCTAATAAAGTACAGCTGTGGGCTTTTCCACGCCCGCCATAAACCCATCCTTTGGCACTTATCACAGTGGTACAGCCAACTATCCCAGAGGAATTTGGGAAGGGGAATTGGCTTTTAAGGGCCCCCACCCTTCCTGCTGAGGTCTGGCGGGAGAGCCCGTGCCCGAGGCCGGGGCTGGAGAAGAAGAGGGAGAGGAGACAGCCCCTGGGGAGGACCAGGTGAGCCCCAGCCCACCGTTCGCACAGGTGGCCCCCCTAGCCCCCAGCACCTTCTTCATGACCTCGCCCTTTGGGACTTCCTGCTGCCCAGGTGTGCCCAGGTGTGCAGTGGCCTCACCATCACCAGCAGCTCAGGAGGAAACCACGGCTCAGCGAGTGGGCCGGGAGTCAGACGGCCTGGGTCCACCCACCCTCCTGGTGCCTCAGTTTCCCCGTCTGTAAACCGGTGCTCGTCAGGTCCCTCAGTGGGTTGTGAAGGTTGCAGAAAGGCCTCTGAGTCATTACTTGATAAATGGGAACTAATGTCGTCACTGTGCTCTAGTAATTTTGACCCTTGAGATGGGAGAGGACCACATGATGATTTTAGACTATTTCAGAGCACGCTCTGATCCATAAATAACTCATTCTCGTACCAAAAAAACACAATAAAATTTACGCGTAAGTGCTAAAGCATGCTTCACTACTGCGTTTCTAGAAGGTCTTTCTAGGAGTATTAGTTTCAGTTAGCTCTGGGCAATAGTTAATTTCTCCTAATTCGTGGATGATAGAAATGGCATTCCAACACCCCTAAAAAAGGAACAGAAGGAAGTCGCATTGACAGAAATATGAGCTTAAACAACTTTGCCAAAAAACGGAAAGAGCATGCTGGACTGTGAGGGCTTTGTGACCTGAATCATGATGATTGACTTCTGATGATTGTGAATGCCTGTGCATGTTTTCACATAGTTTTCTGTTTTTAGCATGATTTTATGTGCTCATTTCATGTATCGACACGGCCGCCCGACCTGTCTTAAAGAGCCGGGTCCGTGTTCCTCAGCTCGGTAAACTGCAGCCTCGTCGCTGGGTGTAAGAGTTTCTAAGGAGCCCCCTGTGAACAGAGGGAATTGTCGCTCGCGGTTCACTCTGTACCAGGCCCGCTGTGAGGTTCTTTGCCATCCTTATCTCATTTAATCCTAGCAACGACTCCGTTCCTTCCATTTTTTAACCAACAGCTTTTTTGAGCTATAATTCCCTTACCATCAAGTTCACTCTTTTAAAGGATATACGATTCAGTGGTTTTACTATATTCACAGAGTTGTGCAGCCATGAGCACTAATTCAAAACGTCTCCATCCCCCCAGAAAGAAACCCTGGACCCGTTAGCGTCATTCCCCATTTCCCCCTCCCCCAGCCCCTGCAACCGCTAATGTGCGGAGGAAGAGAATTGAGGCGGAAAGCCATCACATCGCTGTTTCTGAAATTGCTGTCGGTGGACCCCCTTTGAAGAAGCACTCAGGGAGCTTAAAAAGCAGCTTGGGGACCCCGCCCCAGACCTGCTGAATGAGACTGCCTTGGGGGCAGGGCCTGGGAATCTGCATTCCCACTAAGCTCCCCGCATGAGTCCACGGTCAGTCGAGATTGAAATGCTGGCGTGGCTGAGCCACACGCCTCCTCCAGGAACACGCAGTCTCTCCCCATCTCGAATGTGGAGCTTTTGAGGGCCCCTGAAGCCATAGTTCTGGAAATCTGCCACTGCTTTCTCTTTTTCCCTTTGTGTCATTTTTCTCCCCACCCCAACTTGTTTTTATTTTTTATAAAATACATGTAACATGAAACTTCTCCTCTTAAAGCGTTTTGAAGTGTACATTCTCATTGTCACGCAGCTGTCGCCACCATCCATTGCCAGAACTTGTTCATCTGGCGAAACTAAAGCTCCGTCCCCATTAGACAGTAACTCCGCCACCCCCTCCCCTGGCAGCCACCCGTCTACTCTGTCTCTGTGAATGTGACTGTTCTGGGTGCCTCGTATATGTGGACTCGTACACGAGCTGTCCTTTTGTGCCTGGCGCATTTCACTTACACCGCGTGCCCCAGGTTCATCCACATGGTGGCGGGTGTTTTTAAGGCTGGATAATATTCCATTTTCGTATGTAAGGATAGACCACATTGGGCTCCTCCGTCGATGGACACTTGAGTAGCTCCCACCTGTTGGATCTCGGGAGGAGGGTTCCTAGGAACACGGGTGTGCAAATACCTGTCGAGACCCCCGCTTGTGCCTTTTTGTCGTCTCATGGATGTTTTCCTCGTTTACTGATCCGCCTGTCCTTGGTCCTCTCGCTGCCCTCAGTTGCCGTGCAGACTGTCTACGTCCAGCAGCCCGTCTCGTTTTTCGACCGCCCCGTCCAGATGTGTTGTCCTTCCTGCAACAAGATGATCGTGACGCAGCTGTCCTATACCGCCGGTGCCCTCACCTGGCTCTCCTGCGGGAGCCTGTGCCTGCTGGGGTAAGTCTGGGGTCCACTCGGGCCCCGGGCTCTCTTACTGTCCTCTCCTGTGGGATTTCTCAACGGCAGCACGAGCTTCTGTGTTGCGGGGGGCCGTCCTGTGCCCTGTAGGATGTTGAGCGGCATCCTTGGCCTCTGTTTACTGGATCCCTCCCACATTGTTCTAACCAGAAATCATCCTCAGTTGAGAACTGCTGCTCCTGAGCGTATCCGGGCCTGGAAGCCACTGTCCCACGCGTCCTTTCTTCTTGCTCGTCTGCTCAAACCGCTCCCTGCCTGTGGAGACCAGCATAGCAGCTGCTCGTCTCTCTGTGGGCTGAGCCTCTCAAGGATTTCTTTTTCTTCTAGAATTTCATGACCTCAATAATAATGTTTGCCCGCCTCTGAGAGAAGCTTTGCACAGTCCGTACATTAAAATACTTCATAGTCATCTCTTCAGAACTTCTCATCTTTTTATGACCTCGAGTATTTTCCCCGTTGCCCTCATGAGGAGAGCGTGTCAATATTTATGTCTGCGCCAAGGGTGTTATATCGCCAGAGATAAGAGTTTTTCTATTCTGGGAGGAAGTTGAGGAAAGACACAATTTAATTTCTTTTCCCCTAATGGACAGAGGCGGCCTCCTTCACGGCCGTGGAGCCTCTCGGAAACCACAGGGCCTCCATTTTCTTCCTTGAAGGAGACGGTGTTTCTGTGTTTCTTTTCGAGAGCGCTTGCTTCTTGTGCAGTGGGCTCGCTCCTCATCATCTGCTGGTGACTCAGGTTGAGAAGGAACGACCTTTCTCTTCCTGATTTCGAAGAGAGGCTCAGAGCCTCCTTGAGGACACGGTTCCTTGGGGAAGAAAGGAGATCGAACACATTTCTTAGCTTCTGGTTCCCTGACCTCCTCTTGGGACCCCCTTGATGGCTGTCATTTTCACTCCCCAGACAGAAAATGCTAAACAAAGCTCATTGCCTTCGGACATTCATATTAAAACTAATTTTTCTCTTTGAAATCAGGGAAAGACAGAAGGGAAACTTCTGTTGAGGGTCGGCCTCTGCTGATCTGGCTTTCAAATTGAGGCAGCTTTTCTGTTCCCTCTTCCCTTTTTCTTCCTTAAATGTAGTCCTGTGGGTTCAAATTCTGCCTCCCTTGGCTGTGTGACTGTGGGCAGGTGACTTCACCTCTCTGTGCTCCAGTTTCCTCATCTGTAAACTGGGGGTAATAATGCCCACCTCGGGGGGGTTGTTGAGGATAGGGGAAGTCGTGGGTGTGTGGTGCTGTTTGGAGCGGCGCCTGCGCGCGTCAGCTGCAGGTCAGGAATCTTTCTTGATGGACCAGCTGCCCCTTTGAACTCGTGGACGCTTAGGCAGCAGGAGGAAATTTCTTTCACAAGGTCACTTCCGCAGCGGCGTGTTTCCCAATTCCGCTTTAGCAAACCAATGTCTTCCTGTAAAATGTTGATTTTTAACTACATTTTTGGCAAACATTGCTTGTAAGGCTGTGGGGTCTCCTCTGACACCAGTCAGAGAACACCGGCTGGGCGTCCACTGGCTCAGTTCAGTGCTGACATTAACTCCCAAGAGTTAGCACGTCCCCCACAGTTAAGAGCTCAGGCCCCCTCTTTAGACACCGGTTGCACGTCTTGGGCCACCTGTATTTCTGCCCGACCAGCTATAAATCGGGGGTCCCCCTCCCCCCTCTTCAGGTCTGGTTATTTGCTAGAACAGCTCACAGAACTCAGAAGGGCATTTTACTTACATTGACTGGATGCAAATGAACAGCTAGATGCAGGGGTCCCCTGGGCGAGGTCCAGAAGGGTCTCGAGGGCAGGAGCTTCTGTTCCGGTGGAGTTGGGGTGCACCCCGCTCCTGGCACGTGGATGCCTTCACCCCCCCAGCAGCCCTCCAGGGGTGGTCGTTCCAGAGTTTTCATAACGCACTCCCCAGCCGCCTTCCGCTCCCCAGAGGTCTGCGGTTGGGGCTGGAAGTTCTAACCCTCCCATCACTTGGTCTTTCTGGTGAGCAGCCCCATCCTGGAAGCTACCTGGTTGCCTCATTAGCATAAACCCAGGTGTGGTTGAAAGGGGTTTGTTAGGAATACCGGAAGACACTCCCGTCTCTCAGGAAATTCCAAGGGTTTCCGAGCTCCGTGCCAGGGACCAGGAACAAAGACCAAATGTTCTTTCTTATTATACCAGGGGCTGTAGGAAGGTCGTGCCTGTGTGTGCTGAGGATGATGACGGAGATTAAGAGATGCTATTTGGGGAGCTTTATTTGGCTGTTGCTGGAGGAAGCAACCTCCATATGGAAAGGCGATCTGTTTAAGATAGAGATCAGCAAACAACAGCCCAGGCGCCGAATGAGCCCATCTTAAGTTTTACGGGAACACATCGCACCATTTGCTTCCAGATTAGCTGTGGCCGCTCTCCTGCTCCAACGGCAGAACACGGCCCGTGGAGCCCAAAATATGTCCTCTGTGGCCCTTTACAAAAGGACTTCACCGGCCCCAATCTCAGACTTTTGAAAGATGCCCAGATGACCCAAGATTTGAAAATACACCCAGGATAGTCCGTCTGTGGGAGCAGCCTTGGCGTTGGTTGGAGTACCAGGTTCTTACAGTTGCCGTAGCAAATTGCCACCAACCTGGTGGCGTAAGACAATAGAAATTTATTCTTTTGAAATTCTGGGGGCAAGAAGTCCAAAACAAAAGTCCACGCGCCCTCCGAAGGCTCTAAGGCGGAACCCTTCCTCGCTCTTGCAGCGTCTTGTGGTCCAAGCCATCCTTGGCTTGTGGCTGCCTCTCTGCAGTCTCTGCCTCCATCTTCCCATGGCCTTTGTCCCTCCCTGTCTCTCTGTGTGTCCCCTCCTCTTCTTACGAGGACATCAGTCATCAGGTTTAGGGAGCCCACCGGGATCATCCAGCACGATCTCATCTTGAGATCCTTAGTCACGTCTGCAAAGACTCTTTTTCCAAATAAGGTCACAGGCATAGGTTCTGGGGGTCAGGATGTCCGCCATCCTCTTTTGGGCGGCCACCATCCAGACGGCTGCGGTCGGTGACGTGCTCCGTGTGGGGCTGTTTTTTTCCTTGCAGGTGCATAGCGGGCTGCTGCTTCATCCCCTTTTGCGTGGACGCCCTGCAGGACGTGGATCACTACTGTCCCAACTGCAAAGCTCTCCTGGGCACCTACAAGCGTTTGTAAGACTCGGCCAGACCCGGAGGGAGCCGTGTGCTGCGGAACGTCCTTCCCGACTCTCACCCAGCCCCGGCCCTGGCGGGGGGGTCCACCTTGGTGGTCTCATCTCCCGCCAGGCTCCACCTTCGTGTCTTCTTTTGGGGGGAAAATACTGCAAGAGTAACACCCCTCCGAACCCCAGAAATTGCTGCTTGGAGCCATCCACAGGCCATGCAAAGACGTTCACCTCGAGGGCTGGTTCAGGGGTTTCCTGCCCACCCATGACCCCCCGTCATCCCGTCTCACTGTGATTGTTGCCCCTTCTCAGTATCCTCTGGTGATTGGCCATTGGCTGGCTTCTTTTCTTGCCTCACGGGGCCTTTCCGGGGGTGGTCTCAAACTGAGAAGCCACGGGTTGCCTTATTTTAGAGACTGTTCTGGCCCGAATACGGCTGAACCAGCCCTTAGTGCCTACTTTTGTATCTATCTGTTCCCACTTCTGATGACAGAAATCTTGCCTTATAGACTAAGGGCTGGGTTCTCGGATTCTGTAATTGCAGACTTTTCCTTAGCACACAAATTCACTTTAATTTCTTAATTCATTTTTGAGTACAAGGAGGGGCTATTCACACCCACCGGATACACATCCACGAGGTCGTGAAGGCATGCTGGAAGTACCGGGCTGGCTCTTATCATGGGTCCGCTTTCCCTCGGTTCTTTGTACCAGATCCTCAGCCGCTTTCGTGAATGGCTATTTTCTCCTAGAGGAATTGTTTGTATTAACAGTTTTATGACCTCCTTTTGGTCTTAACCACCTTCGGACATAATTTTGAAAGGAAGGTTTATAGAACAATCTTCCTTAACCATATGACTGGTATCATTTTCCTGTCTGCTGATGCATTCTCACATTTTTATTTTTCTTAACAGAAAAAGTAATGGATCCTTTCATCCACTGCCTTTATTTGGGTTTAGCATGTTTCTTAAAATCTCTAGATGGAACTCTTAAAGCGGGGCCCCTTTGGGGTTCCCGGTGGCGTGTTTGAGAAGACGAGGGAAGGCGTGATGGGGCATGTCTGGGTACCATGGTGCTGAAAAGCTTGGGGAACCTGGACTTTTCCAAGGAATCTGGAGTCATATTTTTCCAAAATGCAGTTTGTCATATAACATCGGAAGACCTGATTCCTAGGACTCAGAAACAGCAAACCAGAGTTCTCGGTTAGCTGCTGTGTCATCTTTGAAACCAGGACAAAACCGGGTTCGACTTTCAGGAGTCCCCGTTCTGATAATAAAGAGGCACAGAGATTGCATGTGAATAATATTATATGGAAATCAGACCTAGAGCTGGAATGAAAATCTGTATATTGGTTGAAAACTATAGTCATAACCGTTGATTTTGCTTATTCATTTGATGTTTTGAAGGTTCCAGTAATTATTTTTGCAATGAATATGGATTACTACATAGTCCTTTGGTGTTATCCTGCTTTTAAAAAAATAAACTGGTTCGCTCAGTGAATTATTGATCAATTCTTACCGTGTGAAGAAAGGTCTCATGTTGTGTTTTCAGCTCTTGCTACAAAGAGCCTGTATTTGCTCCATGATGGTAGAAAAGCCTTCATGATAAAAACTTCAGACTTGCTGAATATCCCGCCACGTCAAGATGACCCATGTTGAGTTGGGTGGATTATCGCTGGTGAGGCAGATTCGAACACTGGGCGATTGGAACCCAATAGGCGTCATCGATGGCAGCAAGCCATCGCTTTCAAGTTTTAATAACATGCAGAGAAGAAAGCCGTCCTCATTCATCCTCTGAACAAAACGGGCTTTGTTAATTGATCCGGGTGATGGTGAGATGCTGGAGGAGGGCCTTGTGACTCGCCAGGAATGTGAATATCGTTCTCCCTTTTCCTACCTGGCCATATAGCTTCATTTTGGAAAGTGCAAGAACATAATGTCCTCTTGGTATGGCTCACATGGTCAATGAAGCCCCCACTTAGGGTCTGGGAAAATTGCTTGTCACCGTACCTTGATCATGTGTCTTTCTTGCATTTGACAAAATTGAAGGCCGTGCATATTTAGTAGTTGGGCTCAGACAGTGGTATATAAATGGTTTCAAGCTGTTATTAATTACATATGCAGAGTCTTCAGAACAAGAGCCCTATTTCAAGGACTGTAAACTGTGTCTACTATGGAACTTTAAAAATAGCTCAGATGCCGAGAGTATGAAGGATTCGTCGGACATTCCGTTTTTTTGTTCACGGCACAGGCTTATTCATATATTTTTACAAATTAAAAGGCTCTTCTGTTCTGCCACTCTTTTTTTGGAGACTTTGGAGTTTGTTTGTTGCAAACGCTGGATCACATATGATTAATGGAAGAGCTTTGTATCTACTTGGACCTAAAAGAAGAATTTTGCCAATTTCAAACCCCAAGCGGCGATATCTCTTGTATCCTGTTAGCCCGCCTCGGTGAGGTGGCCTTAAACATAAGTGTTCGTTTGTGTCTTGTTAACAAAAGTATTCAGATATCACATCTATTTATGCCAACTCGAAGCACGTGATAGCTCCCTGGCTGACCACAACCTTACCCATGAAAATGTTTTCTCTCGGACAACTGGCTTCCCAGTTGCTACCGACAACACTTTCTTGGGCACTGAACTATTTATAAATGTGGCTTCGTGTGCTCACACAGAGTTTGGCCTCGATTTTCTCCCCAGGGACAGCCTCTCGTGTCCGGGATGTTAAAATCCTTCTCTGACTTTCTGGGCTCAAAGATTTCTGCTAGGAGTAAATGTAGACGTTGGAATTTTACTGACAAAATTCTGATTTGCATGTTGGATCCTATTGAAGTTATTTCCTGCATTTATGACTCAAATGTTTACAATGAGGAGTCTGTTTTTTATAGACACACGAGTGAATTGAAAGTAGATCCAGCAAGGATGATGAAAGAGAAACCAAGAGGGGTTTTTTTTTTTTAAGTCTAAAAGAATTTTAAAGAAATGAGATTCTGAGGTTAAGAAAGACTAAAAAGAAAAAAAGCAAACAGTTCGTGGCCACGTATATAATCTGGTGCATTTAACTGTTTCGTGACTGATCTTTGCAGTATTAGGAAAATGTTTCCACGTTGAAGTACCTTTTTTCTCCTTTTAAATAAGCTATTTTTCAGAGCAGTTTTAGGTTCACAGCAAAACTGAGCAAAAAGTACAGAGATCTCCCACATATCCTGCACGTGCACTGCCTCCCCCATTATCAGCAGCCCCCACCAGATGGTACATTTGTTACCACCGATGAGCCTACACTGACACCTTGTCACCCAAAGATCATAGTGTACATTAGGGCTCACTCTTGGTGGCGTCCATTCTGCGGGTTTGGACAAATGTGTAATGATGTGTCTCGAACACTTTAGGATACTAAAGTGTCTGTATGATAATACAGAGTAGTTTCATTGCCCTAAAAATCCGGGGTGCTCTGCCTGTTTGTTCCTCTGTCCCCCCAACCCTTTGCCACCCCCTGATCTTGCTGTCTCCATGGTTTTGCCTTTTCCAGACTGTCATACAGTTGGAATCCCACAGTATGGAGCCTTTTCAGACTGGCTTCTTTCACTTAACAGTATGCATCTACGGCTCCTCCATGGCTTCTCATGGCCTCACGGCTTGTTGCATTTTATCCCTGAAGAATATTCCATCGTCTGCATGCACCGCACATGCAAGTCCCCTTAAAGCTCTTAGCGTTGCAGTGTCTCGGGTGATCTTGGATCTGGCTTCCAAAAGGGCGAAATCAACTTAGCGGGTGTATCTAACAGCACCGGGTCATCATGGCGCACAGTGGTGTTTGTGAAGCCTGTGGTTGTATAGTTGTGTGTGTGTGTGTAGGGGGGGGGGGTCACAGTGCAAATTGAGTGCCAGGGTGACACCCGACTGCCTCTGGTCTGGCTCGCCTGTGGTTTTCCTATTGTTTGTTGTTGATTGACTCCTGTTGCATTCAAGCTGTTGTGCAGCATGGGTACCAAACACAGCCCTGCCTGGGGACAGTGAGCAGTGGGCCCAGCACTGCCCTGCCCACATTTCCTGGTGGCTGCTTTTTTTTTTTTTTAAGCTAAAATTCAGCTAACATTAAAGTGAACAATTCAGTGACATTTGGTATATTCACAGTGCTGTACAACCATCACCTCTATCGAATTCCAGAACATTCTCATCAGCCCAACATAGAGCTCCAGACCCATTAAGCAGTCACTACCCATTCCCTCCTCCCTCGGCACCTGGGAGTCACAAATTTGCCTCTGTTTCTTTGGGTTTAGCTATTCTGGACATTTAATAGAAATGGAATCATATGGTATGTGACCTTTGTGTCTGGCTTCTTTCACTGAGCATTGTGTTCTCAAGGTTCATCCACATTGTAGCCTGTATCCATGTTTTACTCCTTTTACTGGCTGAGTAATATTCCATTGTATGTTTATTCCCTAGTTTGTTTCCCCATTCATCCATTGATGGTCATTTGGGTTGTTTCCGCCTTTTGGTGATTGTGAATAGTGTGGGTGTAGACATTTGTTTACAGCTTTTGCTGTGGATGTGTGTTTTCGGTTCTCTCGGGTGTAGACCTGGGAGTGGAATGGCTGGGTCGTATGGTAATTCAATTTAACTTTTTGAGGCGCCACCTGGTGGCTTCTTAAAGAAATAGTTCTGATTGCAAAGCCACGTCTGGCAGGGGCTGCCCGCTTGGAACTGCCCTGGCGTGGAGAGAACGTCCTCATGTTCTGGAGCAAAGCCGCTTGGAGCAGCCTGGTGGCGACAGACCTGGGTTCGGAGCAAGAAGACCTGCGTCCTGGGCTGGTCGGCCTCAGCTCCTTGACTGACCGGAACCCCACTCGATCCTTCTAGGCTCCCACTGAGCCTGAAGAATGACGAGGGGTGGGTACTGCTTCTCAGCCTCTCCCGTGGACCCTCTGCGTGGAAGATGCTACGCACTCTAAGATGGGGTCCTCAGGTGTTCGACTGTCGGTCCTTTGTTTCCTGAACCCCCAGCTTGGGATACAGCAGTAAAAGGGGGACGCTGTCCCCCACCTTGTGGAACTGATGGTGGAGGGAGAGAGAGACGTCAGATAAGAAACTCTAATGTTAGACTGGTACAAACCAGGATGGAGAGGGCGGGAAAACAGCGTGTTAGAGAGACCGTGTTATGGGGCCAGAGGCACCTCATTCTCTGCAATGATCCAGTCACTGCCGCGTCCTCCTGGTTAGGAGGCAGCCTTGAGGCTTCAGTGCCACCCGCGTCTGCACGCTGCCTCGGGAAACTTCGTTTCTGCGCTGGGTCTTTGCGTGACTTCCTTTGCTGTTTCTCCCTATCCAGGGCATCTCTGGACGCCTTCCATTTTCTTTGGGGTCCTGGCCGCCCTTCAGACACAATCCTTTTCTCCAGCTCGCTGTCTCCTGACTTCCTGTTGATAAACAGGAAGGGCAAGGCTGGCTTCCAGGAAGGGAGTGGATTCTGGCCGGGTGTGGCTCTGTGTACCTGCCCGGGTCGGGGGAAGATGTCACATCTGCCCATGAGGGTGAGGACCCCCCTGTTGACCCTGGGCTCATCTGAGCAGACCTTGCCATCCCCGGTAAGGTCATTGTGGAAAAAGGGAAAGTGCAGAAACGTTGGCCAATCACATTCGACTTTCCTCGAGATGTTTCTGTTGCTTGGTTCTCAGGGGGTCCTGGGCTGAGGGAGGCGGGAAGGCAGATGGTAAGGATGCAGACGGCTCCTTAGGATAGTTTTCTAAGCTGTAAATTGCATTTCTTGTTCATGTCTGAAATTAAAGTGGTGGAAAAATAAATGCTTAACTTGAGGCTACTAGGGAGGTGATGGGTTGGGGTCTTGCCTTCATGGGTGTGCTCAGACCTACAACTGTGCAGAGCACTGAACTCCCCCAGCAGCTGGGGGCTTGGGGGTGTCTCCGCTGGTCGGGCGTTCATCAGGCTTCATCAGCTGACATCTGATCTCTGGGGCTGCGACCCTGTGATTACGGGATTCTTGCTGTGTTTCACTGAGAGCCTTTCTTTTTTTCTAACTAGGCATCTTCTCCTCATTTTATTTTTGCCTGCCCTCTGTCTTAAAGTCTTAGATCGGCTCAGGCCTTTATCAGTGACCAGATCGCATGTGTGTGCACGTGCATGAGTGTGCACCTCTGTGAGGGTTCACGGGGGTCTGCGTGTGTGTGTGTGCCTCTGGGTGTAGCAGGGGAAAGCGAAGCTACACAGCTGCTCAGAGCTGCTCCCTCCTGGAAGCCACCGACTGCCTGTCCCCTCCAGGGCTTCCTGAATGCACCTCCAGTCCTCCAGCTTGGGATCCCTGCTGGGACTGTCCAAGCCCCCAGCCCCAGGCGGGGAATGGCTGTCACCTTGCTGATCTCGGGACGAAAGGGCAAGAATGATTGTTATTCCTGACATTTTTTTTTTGAGGAAGATTAGCCCTGAGCTAACTGCTGCCTCTACTCCTCTTTTTTTTTTTTTTTTTTTTGCTGAGGAAGACTGGCCCTGAGCTAACATCCGTGCCCATCTTCCTCTACTTTATATGTGGGATGCCTACCACAGCATGGCTTGCCAAGCCGTGCCATGTCCGCACCCGGGAACTGAACCAGCAAACCCCGGGCCACTGAAGCGGAACGTGGGCACTTAACTGCTGTGCCACTGGGCTGGCCCCATTATTCCTGACATTTAAGCCGTTTGGAATCCAACGACGTGCACGTGGATGTGCCTGGCCTCGCTGACCTTGTCGATTGCTTCCCTTGTTAGGTTTCAGGCAGGTGACTCCAGTTGGGAAAGACTCTCGCTGAGCCCTCCGCAGTAGGACCAGGGCAACTGCGCTCAGCCTGGGCTGCACGTCAGAATCCCCTGGGGGAGCGTTTATAAACCTCCGTGCCCGGCCACACCCCAGACTGATGGAATCAGAATTTCTGGGGGTGTCGCTGGGCCATAAACCCATTTCTCCACTGGGCACCGCGGGCACCATGCCTGGGGCCCATGATACTTTTAGGGGCTCAAGGAAGTGCTTTTATCTGATTTTTGTTAATCAGAAGGGAAAAGCCTGAATATAATAAATGAGCACATAATGATGAATCCAACGTGGATTATATTTCTCTTTCTACAAATCAGAATGGGTATTTAAATGAAGTCAGAACTATTAACAAGTGTAATAGGAGTATAACATACAATGAAATAATATGTAGAAGCAAGGGTGGAAATTGAGGCCAGGACCCCGTGTGGCCGACCGTCTTTGACACTAGTGCCGTCCCTGGCCGGAGTCCGGGGCAGTGGATGCTTGTTGGATTTGAGAAGCAAAAGAACTGACAATAGTTCCATCAAGCGCTGTGACAAGCCACCTGCAACCTGCTGTGCGGCTGGGGCAAGACATGGAAACTTCCCAGGCTGAGCTCCTCTACTCTCTAAAAAGAGGCTGGCTGATCCCTCCAGCTCTAAAAGTCTGTGCTGGAGAAAGGGCAGGTCCAAGGGCAGGCGACTGAATGTACTGGAACATGCCGGAACATGCCAGGGGCTGGCTCTCTTGGGTGAGCTCAGAGGCTCCTAGGTGAGCTAGGAAGCCCCTCAAGACACAAGCGTGGCACCTAAGGGCAAGTCTCCATTAGGACCAGGTGGAGCTCTGCTTTGAGAAGCGTGAGAATAAGCCAAGAAGGGGACACTGAACTGCAAGAACCAGCCACGTGTGTTCCCTCCCGGCCGTCTGCTGCCAGGTGTGAGCGTCTGCATCAGCACACCTGGCTCAGGTGAGGATGGAGCCAGGGCCCCCTCTGCAGGTCGTCGGAACGCCCCTACGTTCCTTTCTCAGGTGGGTCACGGGGCTGCCTCCCGCCCTGCCTGGCCCGGGAACGCCACATCAGAGTGACTTTTGCATTCGCTGACCTCGGGCGAGGTGTCTCTTCCTTGGGCCACGGTTAGCAGAGCCCGTCCCTGGAAGCGTGGGTTCCAAGACAGGTGTCCTTCTGGTTGGGGAGGCGGGGCTTGGAAGCAGGTGTTGATTACAGAGTTGAGGCCCAGGGGAAGTGGCCCCCGGGTCTCCGAGGAGCTAGGAGGTGGCGGAGAAGGTGCCGGGAGAGACAGGCCTCCGAACCTGGGAGAAGCGTTCAGCCTCCACTGTAGAATCTCTTTTATCTACGGCCGCTGACATGGGGCTCCGGCAAAGAACGTTTTTTTTTTTCCCAATAGCTTTATTGAGATATAATTCACGTGCCGGACAATTCATCCATTTAGTGCACAATTCAGTAGTTTTTTACTCTATTCACAGAATTTTGCGACTATCACCACAATCAATTTTACAAGAGTTTCGTCACCCCCAAAAGAAGCCTTGTACCTTTCTGTTGTCATCCCCCAGTGTCCCTGGCACGCCGCCACCCCCAGACCCAGGCACCCACACGTCTGCTTTCTGTGGATTTGCCCGTTCCAGACATTTCATAGAGATGGAGTCCTCTGGTGTGTGGTGGCTCGCGTCCGGCTTCTTCGACTTGGTGTAATGTTTTCAAGGTTCCTCCATGTGGGAGTGTGTGTCAGTGCTCCGTTCCTTTCTCTGGTCAGGTGGTGTTCCACCGTGTGGCTAGACCGCGTCGTGTGTTCCTCCATTCACTGTCCACGTCATCTTTTCATCTTTCAGAAGTTCACGGTTCCATAATTGCTGCTCGCTGTATGAGCCATTCTGCAGAGGGTTAGCTGTGTGTTGTGCGTCAGTAAAAGTTATGTTTTTTCTATATTCCTTTAAAAATATTATCATGGTAAATCGAACGGGGAAATTTGAGGGTGGAAAGGGCTGCTGTTTATGATGAGGCCAGACCACAGCTGTGCATCGGCGCCATCCTGGGAGAAGCCGAGGTGTGGACTCCCCACTCCTGGGCCAGGTGAGGGCAACGCTCCGGCTGGTTCCAGCAGGTCCTGGTGAGAGAGCCGAGGAGTCCTGTCCTCATTAAGAACATAGACGTGATTTCCCAGGCCTGACCACAGGCCACTAGAAAGGCTCCACCTGGGCGCCAGCCTGGTGGCCTAGTGGTTAAGTTCGAGTGCTCCACTTCGGTGGCCTGGGGTTTGCAGGTTTGGATCCCAGGTATGGACCTATGCACCACTCGTCAAGCCATGCGATGGCAGCATCCCACATAAAATAGAGGGAGATTGGCACAGATGTTAGCTCGGGGCCAATCCTCCTCACAAAAGAAGAAAAAAAAAAGGCTCTACCTGGGGAAAGCCGCCCTCCCACCCCCACCCCCAGACTTGGTGACAGCCAGCTCTGCTGTCTTGGGGGAGCTGCAGTTAAGGGCCCTGCTCTGTGCGTGTCTGCATTCCTGCTTCTCTTTATCGGAGGCCTGGGGGGGTCTCCTTCAGGTGCCTCTGCTGAGGCCTCCTTATGAGGGGCTGCGAGAGGGGACACCTTGGAGACACTCCTCCCACCCCGCTCCAACTGAAGGGGCATCAAACTGCCGGAGCCCTTTGTTTCCGGGCACCCCCGACAGTGAGAAGCCCCCCACGTCTGGCTGATCCACCTGACCCTCCGTGGGTGCCCCCTCCCCGGGGGGGCCTCGACTTTCTCTTGTTTAGCGTCTTGCTTACAACACCCCGTCTCAGGAAGTGGTTAAAGGCTCACTAACCCTTTCATTGTGGGCTTGTTGCTGCCATCGGCAGCTCTGACCCCTGGCAGCCCAGCTCGCTCGCTCCCCGCTGAGCACCTGACAGCAGCCGAAATGGGTGCTTGATCTTGGTGGGAGGGTCTGTGGGTGCAGGGAGTGACCGCTGTCGCAGACTAGTCGCGAGTGTCCCGCTGAAGACCCGCGGTGGGCAGGACGTGTTCTGTCATCCGTGTGGCAGGGGTCTCCCCTGATGCTTTAGGACCTGTGGCTGCCCGCTGGGTCCTCCATCTGAGGGGAGGACACCTGAGCTCAGCTGCCGATGACTTCAAAGGGTGCACAGCCTCACCTGGAGCTTTCTCTTGCTGTCCCAGTGCCCTGGGGAGCAATGAGAATTTTCACTTGGTCCCCCAAATATTTCGCTTCGAAGCAACGCGAGGATGCGTATTGGATCATTGGGAACCCCAGTGTGCCTCTTGGTTCCCATGCTCCCTGCTCCATTTACGTGTCCCTTCTGCGTAGATTGCATTCGTTTAACATTAACCAAATGCTTTGAGCACCTGCCTGTGTGAGAAGACCTGCAAGGTTAATTTCTAGAAGCAGAACAGCTGGGACAAGGAAAATGCGCTCCCCCGCCCCCAGCAAGCGTTTATTATGGATGCAACATGCAGGGGTTTAGAGGAATTCAAGAGGAAGGGATGGGCTTTGCTCTTGACAACATTGTACTGTCTTTTCAAGAGTTTCACATCCATGGCCTTTATCTGCCTTCCATCTTTCACCCCCAAAACGTCCAAATGTATTTTCACCTTTCTTTTCCCTCCTAGCACTGTCTCCTCATTCTGCACCAGCTGCCAGTGTTACATCTGGGCTATTTGGCCCTCTCACTCATAAATAGTTTATTTTCAAATAAGCATTATATGCCCAGAACAACAGACAAATGGTGCAGTGAAAATGGACTCTTCCTCACACCTCTGGCCTCCTCATCTAGGTTTTTCCCCAGACAAAACCACTGTTACCAGTTCCTGGTGGTCCTTCTAGAGAGTTCTACACATTAACAAGCAAATACATGTATTTTTTTCTCTTGCTTCTGTCTTTTCTTTGCACATGTAATGGTGGCATAAAGCATGCAACTTTACATGTTCGTTTTTTCATTTGCAGTAAATAAATATCACAATCTGGGTCGTCCTTTTCTACAGCTGCATACTATTCCACTGTGTGGATCTATGCATTGTTTATGTAACCCACCCGTCCTTTATTGAAGGACACAGGGATGGTCTCCAGTCCTTGGCTGTTACAGGCAATGACATTCGGAATAATCTTGTGGGTTCACAGCTCTGTGCATGAACAAGTATGAGGGTGGGGGTATGTGGTGGGCAGAATGGCCCCTGAGGTCCACACCCCAATCCCCAACCCTGTGACTAGGTTACGACTCAAGGCCAGAGGGGACTTTGCAGATGTGGTTAAGCCCGCAGACCTTAAGATGGGGTGGGCCCACTGTAGCCAGCTGAAGAATGGCCCCTCAAATACATTCATGTTCTTATCCCAGAACCTGTGAATACCGCCTTTTATGGCAAAACGGACTTTGCAGCTGTGATTAAGGTAAGGATTTTGAGATGGGGAGAGTATTCTGGATTATTCTGGTGGACCAACGTCATCCCAGTGGTCCTTAAAAGAGGGAGATGGAAGAAGCCAGAATCAGAGAAGGTGGTATGACCAAAGCAGAGACTGGAGTGATGCTGTTCAAGATGGAGGAAGGGGCCATGCGCCAATGAGTGCAGGAAGCCTGCAGAAGCTGGGAACAACAAGGAAACGGATTCTTTCCGCTCAGAGCCTCCGGAAGGAATCAGCCCTGCCAGCCCGTTGATTTCAGTCCAGAGAGGCCCGTGTCAGACTTCTGACCTCCAGAACTGGAAGAGAGTAAATCTGTGGTTTCAAGTCACTAAGTTTGCGGTAATTTATTATGGCAGCTATAGGAAAATGATACTGCCAATCTGTCACTCGAGCCGTTAAAAGCAGAGAATTTTCTCGGGCTGGAGGCAGAGAGATGAGACAGAAGGAAATGCTTGAAGCATCAGAGGGGCCACGAGGAGAACCTGAGAAGGAGTGTTGGCCTCTAGGAGCAAAACCAGGCTCCCAGCTGGAAACGGGGACCTCAGTCCTACAGTCACGAGGAACCGAGTTCAGCCAACAACCTGAGTGAGCTTGGGAGCAGATGCATCCCCAGCACCTCTGGAAAGGGATGCGGCCCTTGGTGGGTCACATAAACGACATGCATATCCACACGGTGGAGTAGTACGCAGCTGTAGAAAACAAGTCAGACCTGTGATAGATAATTAAATGAAGAAAGCAGGATGCTGAGTGTTGTGTGTTTTATACCACCATTGTGTGTGAAAAAGACAGACAGAAGAGAGAAAAGACATGTATTTGCTGGTTAATGTGTAGAACTCTCTGGAAAGATCTTCCAGGAAGGAGCGGCAGCTTGATCTCAGCCTGAGAGGCTCTGAGCAGAGGACTCAGCTGGGCCATGTTGGACCTGGGCTTCTCACCTGCAGACTTTGAGATCATAAATGGGTCTGGTTTTAAGCCACTCAGTTTGTGCTAATGTGTCATGATGGCGATAGAAAACTAATATAGGCGAATTCCTAAAAATGATAACTCTTCTAGAAGTGGGTCCGGAGTAAGTGCATGTTAAAGTTTAGCAGCTGCTAAATTTCCCGCTCAAAGCTTGTGCCCATTTCTGTCCCTCTGTGGTGTATGGAATGGTTGTTCCCCACGGTGTGGCCGGAAGACCATTTGTCACGATGTTTTTATCTTTGTCAATGCAGTAGAAGAACAGGATATCACATGGCCAGTTTAAAAAAAAAACATATGCAACAGTTTTATTAAGATATCATTGACCTTCGGTGAACCACATCTATTTAAAGAAGCCAGTGTGATGCATTTTGACGCATGTTTATATCTGTGAAACCATCGCCACAGTCAAGATAGGGAACACACTTATTACCCACAAAAGTTTCCTCGCTCCCCTTTGTAGTGTGAATTCTCCGTTCCATACCTCCCCAGGCAACCGCTGATCTGCTTTTCAGAATTTGCAGTTTCTAGAATTCTATATAAATGGGGACGTCCAGGATGTACTCTTTCTCCCCCCCCCCCGCCCCACTTACTCCTTTTGGAATAATTATTTTGAGGTTCCTCCATGTCGTTGTGTGTCCTACTAGCTTGTTTCTCTTTCTTGCTGAGTAGTATTCCACTGTGTGGACGTGTCACAGTGTATCTTTCACCTGTTGATGGACGTTTGGGTTGTTTCCAGTTTTGAGCTTTACGAACAAAGCTGCTGTGCATGTTTGTGTCCAAGTCTTTGTTTGGACATTGTTTTCTTTGGGGTAAGTGTCTCAGAGTGGAGTGGCTGGGTCGTATGGCAGGTGCATGTGACTTTTGAAGAAACACACTTGGTATCTCCATTTTGTGTTTCTTTTATGTCTGAGGCTGAGCCTATTTGAGTTTGATGAAAATCTACTATGTGTCTTTTTCTGTGCAAGGTGCTCATATACTTTCTTCACTTATTGAATAATCTGTCTTTCTCTCCAACCATATGTGATGCTATTTTTATCATGTGATAACCCGCGTGTGTACGTGCTTCCTTTCTGGCCCTTTTGTTCTCCACTTGAACACAATATGGAACCTGAAGACATTTGACCAGTAATTTCCAACGTCTTCATTTTGCCAATGAAGTAATGAGTCCAGAGAAGTCAAGTGACTTTCTGTAAGATCACACAACTAATTGAATGAATAAGTAAAGAGAGGAGCTACCACTCCCTGCTCTCACTCTGGCTTTTCCAACATCACTAATAATCACCAGGGCAGATTTATTTCAAAAGATAAAAGATAGGGCAAAAAAATAGAAATATACAATGTCTGCTCTCAGAACACAATGGAATTAAACTGAAAACCAATGATAGAAGACAGCAGGAAAATCCCAAAATACTTGGAGATTAAACAACACACTTCTAAATAACACATTGATAAAAGAAAAAAATCTCAAGAGAAGTTTTAAAATATTTTGAACTAAATGAGAATGAAAACACAACTTATCAAAATTTGTGAGATTCAGTGAAAGCAGTGGTTAGAGGGAAATTTTTAGCATTGAATGAATATATTAGAAAAGAAGAAAGATCTAAAGTCACCCATCCAAGTGTCCACCTTAGGAAACTAGAAAAAGAAGAACAAATGAAATCCAAAGAAAGTGGAAGAAGAGAAATAACAAAAATTAGAGCAGAAACCAATGAAACTGAAAACAGGAAATCAGAGAATGAAAGAAACCAAAAACTGGCTTTTTGAAAAGATGAAATTGACAAGCCTCTAGCCAGGCTAAGAAAAAAAGAGAAAGGACACAAATTACTAGTATTAGAAACAAAGGAGAAGACATCACTACGGATCCCATGGACATTAAAAGGGTAATAAAAGAACAGGAACAACTCGATGCCCACAAATCTGAAAATCTCGATGAAATGGACCCATTCTTTAAAAGACAAATTCTGCCAAAACTCACACAAGAAGAAATACACATCTGAATAGGCCTATATCTATTAAAGAATTGAACTGGTAATTAATAACCTCCTAAAACAGAAAATACCATGCCCGGATGGGTTTACTGGTGAATTCTACCAAGCATTTAAGGAAGAAATTATACCAATTCTCTACAGTCTCTTTCAGAAGAGAGAAGTAGGGGGAATACTTCCCAGCTCATTCTGTGAGGCCGGCATCACCCTAATACCAAAATCAAAGATATTATGAGAAAAGAAAACTACAGACCAATATCTTTCATGAACATAGATGCAAAAATCCTCAACAAAATATTAGCAAATTGAATCCGACAATGTCTAGAAAGAATTATACACTGTGAGTAAGTGGGATTTATCCCAGATAAGGAAGCCTGATTTGACGTTTGAAAAAAAATTAATGTAATGCATCACATCAACAGGCTAAAGAAGGAAAATCACGTGATCATATCAATACATGCAGGAAAAAAGCACTAGACAAACTCTGACACCCATTTATGACAAAAGCTCTGAGTAAACTAAGTATAAAGGGGGAACTTGCTCAACATGATAAAGAATATCTACAAAAAACCCACAGGCAGCATCATACTTAGTGATGAGAACCTAGAAGCTTTCCCACTAAAGATCAGGAACAAGGCAAACACATCCCCTCTCACTGGTCCATCTCAGCATTGTCCTGGGAGTCCAAGCCAATGTAATGGGACAAGAAGGGGAAATATAAGGTCTACTCATTGGGGAGGAAGAAATAAAACTGTCTTTGTTTGTAGAAGACAGGCTAGTCTACGAGGAAATCCCAAAGAATTGACAAGAAAACCCCTTGGAAGTGATTAAGCGATTACAGCGAGGTTGCAGGATACAAGGTTAATATACAACAGTCAATCACGTTCCTACATACCAGCAATGAACAAGCGAATTCGAAATTAAAAATATAACACCATTTACATTAACACGCCCCAAAATGAAATACTTAGGTATAGATCTAACAAAATACGTACCAGATCTATATGAGGGAAACTGTCAAACTCTGATGAAAGAAATCAAAGAACTAAATAAATGGAGCTAGTTTCCACGTTCATGGCTAGGAACACTCAAGGTTATCAAGATGTCTCTTCTTGCCAACTTGATCTATAGATTCAATGCCATGCCAATCAAAATCCCAGGAAGTTATTTTGTGGATGTCAACAAACTGATTCTAAAGTTTATATGGAGAGGCGAAAGACCCAGAATAGCCAATCCACTATTGGAGGAGAAAAACCAAATTAGGACTGACGCTATCTGATTTCAAGACTTTCTATAAAGCGACAGTAATCAAGACAGTGTGGTATTGGTGAGAGAACAAATAGATCAATGGAAAGAACAGAGAGCCCAGACATAGACCCACATAAATATAGTCAACTGACCTTTGACAAAGGAGCAAGGCGATATGATGGAGCGAAGATTATCTTTCCAACAAATGGTGCTGGAACAGCTGGACGTCCACATGTAAAAACATAAATCGAGACACAGACCTTATACCTTTCACAAAAATTAACTCAAAATGGATCATCGACTTAAACGTAAAATACAACTATACAATTCCTCGAAGATGACATAGGACGAAGTCTGGAGACCTTGGGGATGGTGATGATGTTTTAGGTATGACGCCAACGGCATAATCCACGAAAGAAAGAACTGATAAGCTGGGCTTCATTCAAATGAAAAATGTCTGCTCTGCAAAAGACACCACCAAGAGAATGAAAAGATAAGCCACAGACTGGGACAAAATATTTGCAAAAGACATATTTGATAAAGAACTGTTATCCAAAACGTACCAAGAACTCTTAAAGCTCGACATGTAAGAAAACAAACCTGATGAAAAAATGGGCCAAAGAATTTAATAGACACCCCACCAGAGAAGAGATACAGATGGCAAATAAGCGTATGAAAAGACGTTCCGTATAATATGTCATCAGGGAAAAGCAAATGGAAACGAGATGCCACTACACACCTATTAGAGTGGCCAAAATCTGGAACACTGACAACACCAGGTGCTGGTGAGGCTGTGCAGCTAGAGGCACTCTGATTCACTGATGCTGGGAACGCAAAATGGTACAGCTACTTTGCCAGACAGTTTGGTGGTTTCTTACAAAACGAAACACACTCCCACCGTACGATCCGGCGATCACGCTCCTTGGTATTTACCCACAGGAGTCGAAAACTTATGTCCCCGCAAAAACCTACACACGGATGCAGCAGATTTATTCACCAGTGCCAAAATTTGGAAGCGACCAAGATGTCCTTCGGCAGGTGAACGGGTCAATAAACTGGATGTGGTCTATCCAGACGATGGAATATTATTTAGCCCTGTGGAGAAATGTGCTATCCGGCCACGAAAAGACATAGAGGAAACTGAAATGCATATTAGGAAGTGAAAGAAGCCAGTCTGAGACAGCTGCCTGCTGTGTGATTTCAAATACGACATTCTGGAAAAGGCAAAACTAAGGAGACGATAAAAAGATGGGTGGTCGCCAGGCACTGGGGGGAGGGGGGTGAGTTGATGGATGAAACTACTCTGTGGATACATGTGATAAATTTGTCCAAACCCCTAGAAGGCAGAACTCCAAGAGTGCCCTGCAGTGCGAACCGTGGGCTCTGGCTGATGCATCAACGTAGGTTCATCAATGGTAGCAAATGTACCACTGTGGCGGGGATGCTGATGACGGGAGAGGCTGTGCATGAGCGGGCAGGGGGTGTACGGGAAATCTCTGTGCCTTCCTTTCAATTTTGCTGTGAACCAAAAAATGCTCTAAAAAAACACAAAGTCTTGAGAAAAAAATATATGACAGCAGCGGTTCCCAAAGGCCGAGATCTTCCACCCCGGCAAGAAGAGCTCACCACGCCCCCTACCGGTCAGTTCTTCTCTACCGTCTCTCGCTGCAGAAGCACACCGTCTTTTGACGGTTTGCAAAGAAGCCTCCTCCACCACTTAGCAAGGCTGCTAGAGTTAAAAGAAAGGAGACTCTGGAGCCACACCGGGTTAAACTCATGAGCTGTGTGACCTTTAACAAGTGACTTAACCTCTCTGTGTCTCTGCTTCCTCATCTGTACAGTGGGTTGATGCTAGTTCCACCTTGCAGGCTGTTGTTGGTGGGGGGAGATTTGATTGAATGAATTAATATTCAATGAGTGTTTTGCCCAGCGCCTCGTACACTTTTCTTTTTTTTTGTATTGAGATGTATTTGACATAAAACCTTGTCTAAGATGAGGCTGTACAACCTGCCGATTTGATACGTTTATAGTGCAATATGGTTGCCATTGTAGCGTCACATTGTTATTTCTACATCGTTAGTGACAGCCAGTCCCTCAGTCCCGTCGCATAATGATCGTTTCTTTTAGTGTTGGGAACAATTAAGATCGAGTCTCTCAGCGCCTTTAAAGCTTATGATAGTTTTGTTGTCTGTAATCGCTGTACTGTGTCTTAGGTCCCCAGGACTTGCCTCCTGCTCGCAAGTACACAGTTTTCTCATAACATTATTATTATCTAGTTTTTGAGGTCCCGAGGAAATCTCTGCTTCATGAACTGCTCCGCCCACCGCCTGGCGCAGCAGCCCTTCCCTTCTGGGAACCGGAGCTCTCGTCGGTGCGTTTCACATCTTCTCAACGAGCATCTCCGTCCCCTACTGGGCTTCGAGGCCGACGCTGTCACCTGTCGTTTTCTTCTCGTCCTCACAGCATCCGGCACCACCCCAGAACGCATCGTGGGTCCCAGGCAGCTGTAAGCTGAGGGACCTTTGAAATCGTCAGCCCTGTGGGCTGGGGGCTTCTGAGCTCGGCCCGTGAGAATGTTCGAGCCGGAGGTGGGGAGGGCAGAGCGATTGGCTTCCAAACATGTGAAGACAGCAGCCCAGGTCTAAACGCGTAATTGATTGTCTCCATAAAGCATGGTGTGTCGAGCATCAGCTGTGTCTTAATTTAACTCTAAGAAGGTTCTGTTTAAAGCACAATCACCTGCCCGTCAGGGGATGAATGATTAAGCAAACTGTGGTTTACCCACTGAGCAGAATAGGATTCAGCCACAAAAAGGAACCACGTACTGACGCAGGATGAACCTTGAAAAATGATGCTTGGGCAAAGAATCCGGTCCCTCGAGGCCACATATTGAATGATTCCATTTATATGAAATGTCCAAAACAGGCAAGTCCGTTGAGACAGAGGGCAGATCAGTGGTGAGCGGGGACCGGAGCCACAGGAATGACGAGCTCCTGCTGAGGGGGGACGAAAATGTTCTAAAATTGGTGGCGGTGTTGGCTGCACAACTCTGTGAAGATACTAGAAGCCATTGATTGGGCACTTTAAACGGGAGAATTGTATGATACGTATTAGATCTCAATAAAGTCGTTCATTAAAAGTACATTCATCGTGGGAGTAGGTCATATGAGGAGGGGCTGTCCCTGAGGCCAGCAGAGGGCTGGAAGAGGGGGTGGCCCAGGAAGTTGGCTGCCCACAGCCTAAAAACCGAAGGTGCAGGGGGAGGTGGGGGCCTGGGAGAGATGCTGAGCACCTGTGAGCAGACCCCCCACCGCCTCCACCTCCCAAAGGATTTCGCCTGTCTTCACAGCTGGGGGTCCTAACGCGTCAAGGAGGGTGGCCTGGGGCCTGAGCATTGAAAACCCCTGCAGCTGTCCCCCTTTCGACAACAGCCGGCTCCCAGGCCTGGTTGAGCCAGCCTTCCCATTGGCGCGGCCCACCTGGAGCTGCGGGAAAAGCCAAGCGAGCATCAGCCCTCAGCACCAGAGGCGGTGGTGGCTGGCCCTGTTGCGGGTGTAATCAGTGCCACTGATGGAAGGGTACCCTTTAAGATGGTCAAAGTGGTAAATTTTGTGTTACATAGATTAGACTGCAGTTTACAAAAGCATCAGCCCGTGGCTATTTGCCTTCTGCCCTGAGAGCTCCATTGACAAGGCTGAAAGAGGCCAACCCTTTTTTTCCCCTAGACTGAAAAGGGATTTTCCCCCTCATTGGTCCGAAGCCCCCTCCCTTCCTCCTGGGGGTGGGGGTGGGGGTGGGGGTGGGGGGGGTGGGGTGGGGGCTAAGAACTTTATTGGAGTTTCTGATTGGCTGGGGCTTTGCCCTGGAAGCCCCCTCCCACCCCGTCCAGCGCTGGCCGAGTGGACCGAGGCTGAGCTGGCCCCTTGGGGAAAGAAGGTTCTGCGGGGCGCTCGGAGCCTCCCTGGAGAGCGGCTGGAGGTGCGGGGCTCCCTGGGGCTGCGGTGATGCTGGCGCCCGGGGGGCTCCTGGGTCTGGTCCTGCTCTGGGCACTGGCGGCAGCGGCTTCAGGGAGTAAGTGACGCGCTCGCCGTCCTGTCCGGGCTTCTGGCTCTGCGTCCGCTTCTGTCTGGGGTGAAGGGGCGCAGCCCGGGTCCACCTGGGGTGGCGTTTTTTGCACCCTGTTTCCACGTCCCTTCGCTGCCTCCCTTGGTTTTGCTTTTCCTGGAAAAAAGGAGGGAGAGAATACAGGTGGGTCCCTCATCTCTCCCTCCCGTCTCCCAACTTCTGGAAACTGGGACCAGATGTGGAATCCTGAGCGGTGGAACGCGGAATTGGGGGCTGGCGGAGCCCGTGCGCGGGGCGCTCAGCGCGTCTGAAGGGGTCGAGGCGCTGAGCAGCCCCCCATGCAGGGTCCCGCGGGAAACGGTCTTTTATAAATTTTCTTGTTTATTTACAGTGGGAGGGCCCGGGAGGAGCTATCCGATAGAAGTACGATGCAAGCCAATATGTAATTTTAAATTTTCTAGTGGTCACATTTTAAAAATGCAAAAAAAAAAAAAGCAGGTGAAATTGATTTTAATAACATTGTACTTAATCCAGTATATCTAAAGTATCCTTAGAAAATGTAATCAATATAAAAAGGTATAATGAAATATATTTTCTGTTCTTTGAAATCCAGTGTAATAATTAGAGTGAGGGTATAGTTCAATTTGGATGTTAAATTTTCACTGCGAATACTTGCTCTGTATTTAGACTTCCTAAAATTTAGGGTGGAGAAAGGAGTTTCATTTCCTAAGTCGTTTCAAGCGTACTTAAAAGTTTTGCAGGGGCCGGCCCAGGGTGTAGTGGTTAAGTTTGCATGTTCCGCTTCAGCGGCCTCGGGTTTGTGGGTTTGGATCTTGGGTGTGGACCTACACACTGCTCATCAAGCCGTGCTGTGGCAGCGTCCCATATACAAAAAATGGAGGAGGATTGGCACAGGTGTTAGCTCAGGTAAAAAGAGGAAAATTGGCAACAGATATTAGCTCAGGGCCAATCTTCCTCACCAAAAAAAAAAAAAAAAAAACTGACTTGAATATCAGTTTTTAATTTAAATTTAAATTAATTAAAATGACATAAAATGACAAATTTCTCCATAACACCAGCCACATTTCAGATGCTCAATAGCCACATGTGGCTGGTGGCTATTGTACTGGACGGTGCAGGTCAGACCAGAGCTGTTTCATTCCATGTATATTCAGCATCTATTTGCCTGGCAGACAGTAGGTACTCGTTAAATCTGCGTTGGCTGGACGGGGATCAGAACTGACATCTGAGACACCTGAAATCAGACTCGGGCTGTAGAAATATCACTTTCAGTCCATTTCAGCTCCCTCTGTAGAAATGGGTCGGATCTGGCGAAAAGATTTATTACCTCCCAACGCTCAATGTTTTCACCTTCTTGGTGGCTCTATTTAGTAGGATCCTTGAATGGTCTCTGTTTTTCTGAAAACGTTTAAAAAAATTCAGACGAGTTTTTTTTTTAAGTGCTTGAGAAATGGACAGGAAACAGACGTGGTTCCAGCAGGATGCTCTCAGATCACCGCCTGCTTCTGGGAGCTCGTGGCGGCCGGGGTCCTGCAGCCTCCCCTGCTCAGGGGCACAGCTGGCGGCAAAGCGAACAGGCAGAATGCCGGCTCTGCGCACAGCTGGGAGTTTAATGATGATGCGTAAACATGTTTAATGGGGTGCCTAGAGTCCAGGTTGTCAAAGAATTGAAGGAAAATTGGAAGGGAAATCGATTGGGTTAAATGTCTTTGAAATGTGGTTTTATCCAGGGATATTCGACTTCAATGCAAAGAGCATTTTGTCAGACGAGCCAAAATATTCAGGGGAAAACTCTGCCAAATGTCCTTCCGTGTCCTGTTGTTTCGAAAGGTCGAAACAAAATGGTGTCAAACGCACTTTCCTCCCCATTTAGGGGGAGGGTTTTGTTTTTCGAGGGGTTCACAGGCTGGCGTGTGGAATGAGTACGGTTGAGGCACGGTGGCTTGGAGGGTGGAAATGGTGTTAGTGAAAAGCCATCCTACGAAGTGGCTGTAGTTAGGCACGTGGGCGAGGCCGTCCCGGGAGGGCACGGATGGTGCCCAGGAACGGTCCAGGCCAGTGGCTGAAGGAGGACAAGGAGGGTGGATGGTAGGGGGACATGGGAGTCCTCGGGTTGGGATGGATGCAGGGGTGCTGGCCCTTCCCAGGGAGGAGGGTGGGGACCCCCTCGGAGTGTCCTCAGTGGCCGGGGCTGAGGGCTGAGGAGATTCTAGCCCATTCTGTTCGTACCCTGGTTGTCCTCAGCAGCTGAGACATGAGGGGTGAGGCAATGAGGGGTCCTGAGACCCCCCCCCCCCACCAGGAGCAGCGCTAGATACTACTACGTACGGCTGTGGCCTCTTGTCTTGCCTCTGTTGGTTCATCCATCCATTCGTTCACTGATTGACTCATCACTCACGTATTCATTGATGATAATACAGTGGGTAAGGCTGTGGACCCTGGAGCCAGGGTCCTAGGTTCAAACCCTGGCTTCACCACTAACTAGCTGTGTGCCCTTGGGCAAGTCACTTAAGGTCTCTGAGCCTCAGTGTCTTTATCTGTAAGATGAGAGTAATAATAGCACTCATGTCAGGGGATTGTCAGGAGATTGAAGGACCTGAATATATAAATTGCTTGGAACGGCGCATGACGTGGAGTAAGTGCTGTATGAGTGTTGGTTGTGTTCATTCATTCATTCATTCATTCATTCATTCATTTCAGTCTCTACTGGGACCAGGTCCTTTTCCGGGAGCTGGGGGATACAACGTTAAAGGAGAAAAACAAAATAACCAACTCATAAACATTTTAAGAGTGTTGAAGAGAACAAGGTGCTCAGATAGAGGCTGACAGGCAGGGCACCCGCTCTGGACCGGGCCGTCAGGGGGGCCCTGGGGAGAGGCCTTTGTGCTGAGACCTGAAGGAGCCTGGGATGTGGAGAGCAGGAGCAAGAGCGTTCAGACGGGGGGGAATAGCAGGTGCAAAGGCCTTGAGCTGGAGAAGGACCCCGTGGCTGGAGGGCGCGAGTGGGTGAGATGTGGCGAAAGGGGCGGCAGAGGCCGGCGCTCACGGTAAGGATTTTGTTACAAGCACACGTGGTGGGGGGGCTTAGGGGCTGCTAAGCGGGGAGCGGTGGGATGGGATTTAGGTTTTTCAAAGATGACTCTAGCTGTGGAGGAGGAATTGTGGACACAGGGGGAATAGTTAGGCTACTGCAGACGTCTAAGCAAGAGAAGGGGTGGCTTTGCCTAGAGTGATGGCTGTGGAGATGGAGAGAGAGAGGGAGGGAGGGAGGGAGGGGAGGAGGGATGCATGGAGGGAGGGAGGGAGGGAGGAATGGTTGGAGGGAGGGAGGCAGGCAGGGAGAGAGACGTGCATCTGTTGATGGAATTGGCAGAACTTGCTGACGTATTGGACTTGGGGGTGATGACGAGGGAAAAGCGTGGAAGCACGAATGGCTCCCAGGTCACCGGCTTGAGCAATTGGGGCGGGGTATGGTGGTGCCAGTACCCAAGATGCGGAAGAGCAGGTGGGGTGAAGGGTGGGGAGGTCACTTCCGGCCCCGTGAGAGAGAGGAGAGTGGGCCTTATCCCTTCTTGTCCCCTTGGCCCCCTAGACCCTTAAATGTCTTCTTCATGAGCAGGTCCGTGGCCCGTGGGGTGGGGCTGTCCCACGTCCCCTTCTGGCCCTGCCTGGTTCCATCTGATTTGTGATTTCAGAAATTCCGGATATGCTGGCAGGACAGGCGGCCTCCTGCATGACCGCGTGCACAGGTGAGTGTGTCTCTCAGGACAGCTTGTCACCCTCTGGTGACCAGGAGCCTGAGGCAGGATGGGGGCTGGGGGTTTGGGGTGGGGGGTGATGCAAGGTGTGATTAGGGACAACCCCGGAGGGCCTTGTCCACACTCCCAGAGAGGCCAGTTGGCAGGAGCAAGACGGGCTCTGCAAAGGCCACTGAGTCACAGCATTTAGAGAAGAGAACACACACCCAGGGTGAGACGCCACCCCTCCCCACGGCCTCGGGCCTTTTCCCCACAGCCGCGGTCCCAGGTGGAATGAGGCTCCAGCCAGGTGGGTCCACTTGCACCTTGGGGCGGAGAAGATGAGAGAACTTGGCACAAATTCTCTGGAAAGAGAGGAGCCTTTGCGGAACGTGGGGTGCGGTGTCGTTTGAGCTCAATAAAATCGACATGAAAATGTTCATTCAATTACCAGCCCGGGAGAGGGTGGGGTGTCAGAATTAATACTCTCATTGTGTTTTGCAATCGGTCCCCTGGTCTTAATTGAAGACTGGAGAGTCACAGACCTCTCTGCTCCCTAACCAGATCTTTCCCGGGGCCACTCCTCCCCACCCCACAATGCCCCGAGGCTGGCCAGCTTTACAGCTCTATCTTCTAGAAAGAGCAGGAGGACCTCCCCAACCCAGCCCCTGCCCCCACTCGCTATCCACCAAGGCAGCAGGTGAGGAGTCAGACTGCCAAGGTTTGGATCCCAGCTGTGTGCCCTTGGGTGAGTTAGTTCACCTCTCTGAGCCTCAGTTTTCAACTCTGTACAATGGCAAAAATAAGAGTACCCACCTCAGAGTTGGTTCTGAGGCTTAAATGAGTTCAGGTAAATGTAATCAGTGTTCTCAACCAGGGGGACTTTGCCCTCTGGGGACATTCTGCAATGTCGAGGGACATTTTGCTTGTCACAGCTGGGGTGTGTTACTGGCATCTAGGGTGGAGAGGCCAGAGATGCTGCTAGACATCTTACAGTGCACAGGAGGGCCCCCCACCACAGCGTTATGAATAGTGCCGAGGCTGAGAAACTCTGATGTGTGTAAAGCTCTTAGACGCGGATCTTGCACGTGCGAACACTGGCTAACATTTATTAAGCACTTACTGTTATCTTTATTTCCTTCTTCACTCTCAGAGGGGTCTGCAGCCACCCAGCCTTCCCCCGGCTGGGAGCAGGCAGCTCATGGCCCAGGAGGAGAGAGGGAGGCGGGAGCCAGGATGGCTCAGTGCTCCAGGTGGAGTTGGGTCTCCGAGGGTGACGGATTGTCAAGGTGACACCGCGCCCTCTGCTCTCCAGGGTCAGCTGATCCCCACCTCCCTGTGGGCACCAGATACACCTATCGCTTTGCCACCAACACCAGCACCGGCCTGCAGGGGGCCCAGGAGGAGAGGAGTGGCCTTGGCCTCCAAGGCTTGGTCACCCTCCATGTGCTTGGCCCGTGCCAGATGGCCTTACAGGTGAGTGTCTTTGGGCAACTGAGAGGTCTTGTTGACACTGGGGGGTGCCCAGGGGAGGCCACAGCCCCTTCAGTTTCCAACTTGTCTATTGAACAGAGAGGAGCTTTCTGAGGAATCCAAAATTCAGCACATGCGGGCTCTGGAGAGCAACATGGGAACGTGGCACCATCTTGGTTGTAGGAGGTGCCGGGGTGGGCCCAGTGGGGGAGAAGCAGGGGTTCAGGAAGGGGTGAGGGCGTTCCTTGGAACAAATGGAGCCACAGGGTGGGGACAAGCTGTGTCCTTGGGAGGACTGAGGGTCACAGCTAGGGAAGCTGCAGGTCCCAGGGGTGAGCGAAGTCAAACCAAGTCAGAGCCTTGTGGTCCTTAAGGACCAGCTTAGGGTGGAAACCCAGGGCCTGGATGGGGCCTCCAGGCCCGCCCTGGGCTCCTTTGTACTGGACGTGGGCCTTGCAGTGCCGGGGTCCCCAGGCTCGGGTTAAAGGTGAATGGTAAGGTGGAGTGGTGGTGGTCGTCTGGGTTCAGTCAAGGTGGAATTATGAGCTGGACTTACTTGGGGGTTGTGGATCTCTTTTTGTCAAGATTTCCCTGAAGCTCCCCCATATTCTTGCAAGTGGAAGCCCCTTCATATTGTTCTTTATTCCCTTTCTGATGACTCTCATGTGTTTCCTGAACAAACCCTCTCACCCTGCATAAATGGACTCTCACTTTCCACTGAAGTCTTACCTCATGCTTGAGAAGCATTTTTGAACTGGCTGGAGTGCTCGCTGGAAAGAGTTTCTCAAAACTGTTTTGTTCTGTTTTCATGTAGACCGCAGGATGGGGTCTTTCGTGGGGTTGCTCTGAGATGCCTCTGAGTTCTTAAACTATCCAAAATGTCTGTTCTGGTCAGAGCTGCCACTTTATTAGAGTCTTTGCCATCCTTTCACGTCCATCAAAACATTAGTAGTTGTTTTTTCTACAAGGCCAGTTTTCATAAAGAAATGGCTTACTGCTGCAGTTTTATTCATTTTGTTTGCTTCATTTTTAACATTAAAGAAAATTGATAATGTCAAATGATGGCAAGGGTAGAAAGAACCAGCTTATTTTGAAGATTTTCTGTGAAAATGGGAATTTTATAGCCATTCGGGAGGAGGCGATCGATTAAATATATTTTTGTGTGAAAATAAGTATTTAGAACAATGAATTTTCATAAACTGAAGACACCTGTATAGCTACCACCAGACCAAGAATCAAAACATAACCCCATAACCCCCCCCGCCCCGGTCACTTCTCTCGGAGGCCCAGCCAGCCTAGCTGACCACTAGCCCCATAAACGAGCTTCGTCTGTCTTCGAGCTTCTCTTTAATGGAATATACAGGCCATTCTCTTTTGTATCTGGCTTCTTTTTCTTTTTTGATTTTTTTTATTGTCAAAAAATATACATAACATAGAATTGACCATTTTAATCGTTTCAAGGCTACAAGTCAGTGGCTATAAGCACATTCCCAACGTTGTGGGACCATCACCACTGTCCAGGTCTGGAACTTTCTCATCATCCTAAACAGAAGGACTGTACCCACCATCCCTCCCCCCTCCCCGCCCCTGGAAACCTCTATTCCACTTTCTGTCTCTGTGACTTTGCCTATTGTAGACACTTCAGATAAGTGCAATCACGTGTCACTATGAGTTTGTGACCTTCTGTGACTGGCTTCTTTCACTTAATATAACATCTTCAAGGTGCATCCACATTGTAGCCTGTATCAGAACTTTATTCTTTTTCTTTTTTAAAGGAAAATATTTTTATTTTTTAATTATGGTAAAAAACACATAATATAAAATTTACCTTTTTTTTTTTTTTTGGTGAGGAAGATTGGCCCTGAGCTAACATCTCTTGCCAGTGTTCCTCTTTTGTTTTTCTCCCCAAAGCCCCAGCGTATAGTTGTATATCCTAGTTGCAGGTTATTCTGGTTCTTCCTTGTGAGATGCTGCCTCAGCATGGCTTGATGAGGCGTGTGCAGGCCCGTGTCCAGGATCTGAACAGGTGAACCCCAGGCCACCAAAGCAGAGTGTGGGAACCCAACCACTCGGCGATGGGGCCGGCCCTCTTTTTAACCATTTTTAAGTATACGGTTCAGTGGGTTTTTGTATATCTTCCATGTCCCTAGTTATCTTTTTGAACATATGGAATACAGTTATAACGAAACGCTTTCAAGCAGGTGGTATCGGTGACGTGGCTGAGGGCGTCATCTCGGGGCCCAGTGGCACTGCACCTCACCTCAAGATCTCAAGCCTGGGTGACGGGGAGATGGCAGGCCCTCTGTTGGGGATGGGAGAGGAGCTGGTTTTGAGGAGACAGAAGAATTGGGTTTGAGGCAAACTGAATGAGGATTAGATACCTTGAGAAAGTGAAATCATAGGCTGGTGAAGCTATTCCATCTGACGCTGTCATGATGGACACACGTCACCCCACACTTGTCCAGACCCACGGAAGGCGCCACACCAGGAGCGAACCCTGGTGTAAACTTCGGACCCTGGGTGGTAGCGATGGGTCGGTGTAGGCTCATTGATGGTAGCCAATGTCCCCCCGTGGTGGGGATGGTGATGACGGGGAGGCTGCGTGTGCGGGAGCAGGCACCTAGGGAAATCTCTGTACTCCCCCTCGACGTTGCTATGAACCTAAAACGGCTCTAAAAATAGTCTATTAAAAAAGTGTGAAATCGGTCCTGTTCGGGAGGCAGGTTTTAGGGTGGTTTTATTTTTCATCCTTGGAAAGCCCGTCTTCTTTTGCAATAAGTGCTTACACACTCACACGTAACCGCGGTGACCCTGGGACGTCCTACTCATTCATGATGGGCAAAGCCTTTTTTATTTGCTTTGCGATCCTAACATTTTCGTTTATACTGTATAGTCATGAGAATCTCTCACCCAAACTTCCAGGGCCTTTTGGGCCAAATGAGAAGCTAACCGGACCTTCCAGAACATGCAGCAGGGAGCGGGAGGTGCCTGGCTGGTTCATTTATTACCCCTCGATGTACTCGGCATCCAGCACGCAGGAACTAGAACCTTCAGTGCAAGGGAGCGACCCTAACCTGGGGCCCCAGAACTGCTTAGGGGACGGAGGGTGATGAGGAGGTCCCGGGATGTCCCGGGGGGTCACCAACTCAATGGCACTTTTTGCTTCAGCTCCAAGACGTCCAGGTGACGTCCGTCCTGGGGGACAAGGTGGAAGTCCTGAAGGAGTCAGAGCGTTTGAGGTAAGGCGCTGGCCTTGGCTGGGCCTTGCCCCTGACGGACCTGTGAGCCCTGTCCCCTCTCCGGATGGTTGCTGGGCGCTGGGTGCGCCAGGTTAGATTGGGGGAGCCCAGTGAGGGGGAGCCCCTGCAGAGGAGAGATGCCATTTTGGGCTGAAGTTCACAGAGGGCTCCATCGGTGTGTTTTGACCTTGCTAAGCCCCCCAGACGAGACCACTGATGAGGACGACTTGGGGGTGTCCTGGCACAGGAGGCTTGAGTGACTCCGAAGAGCCTCAGGTGGCCTTCCCTTACCTGTGAAAGGAACTCGCCCCTGTGTCCCCTGCCTGTCACCCCCCAACATGCCCAGATTTTATACCAGCCAAGCACCCTCTGGACTCATCCTTGAGAACATTCTGGAAGACACTGGGCTGCCTCTGAGGCCTGCCCCTCTCCCCTCCCCCTCTCTGCCCGGATGGGGCTTTTCCTGGAGACTCATGGCCTCTCCCTGCCCAAGCTAAGCCCGGCTTTGGTGACCCAGGCAAGCCTGGAATTCTCCCACGGGCTCGTTTCCCAGGACGCTCCGACAGTGGCCTCAGTGGCCTCCGCGATCTGTCCAGCCGCCAGCCTGCAGACAAACCCGTCTCTGCAGAGTCCTCTTCCTTTTTTATTGCAAATTCGGTTGTTAAAAAATAAAGCCTTTGTGCAAGGATACAGGGATGGGCGATGCCGGCCAAGGGGCGGGCGGATCCGCTGAAAGGCTTATGTGGTCCATGGTCCCCTCCCCGGGGCAGCGAGGGCTATTGTCCCTGAGCTCCTCATCAGAAATGCGAAGTCAGTGGGGGTGGGGGGGCTGTCAGCTCCTTGAGGCCAGAGTGACACTTGCTATTCTGGAAGGGGCGGGCACCATTGGCATTTCTCTCTGGAGCAAGGCCTGAGACCCAGGGACTGCCTCCAGAAGGCCCCAGACCCCCGTTGGAGCTGGAGAGGGGGCCGTGACCTCCTGGAGACGTACAAGTAGGGTCTTTTATCCCTCAAGGTTCTGCCTTGCTGACAGCCGGAGGGGGGCGGGGGTTGGGGTCTTAGTGGTCCCCCAACCCCCCATGCACAAACATGGGGACTCCATTATCCCTCACTCCCCCGCATCCCCCAGCCCCTCCCTGGGCAGATGGCAGACACAGGCACCTTCCTGCCAGGTGAGGCGTGGCGGGAGGAGCCCTGGGCTGAATTCTGGTCCCAGCTCCTCCCCGACTTGCTGTGTGATCCCTTCCAGTGGCTCCCCCTGTCTGGGCCTCGTTTCCTTGTCTGCACCAGGGCGCATCTCAAGTCACTTACAGCTCAGGGTTTCTGAGCCCCCTGACACTAGGGCCAGGCTGCCTGGGTTTGAATCCCAGCAGCAGCCCTGTGCAAGTCACTTTCCTGCTCGCAGCCTCAGGGTCCTCATCTGGGACGTGGGCAGGGGCTTGCTAAATATCTTGCTGGTGGGCTGGGAAAATGAGAAGCTTTGGGACCAGGGAGCCCCTGGAAGCTGAGCTTTCTACCATTTCATGGCCGTAGGGGGGGGTCACAAACATGTACCTTTTGTCCGAGGGGCCACAAGGCTGGGGGTAGCTTTGAGCAAAGCCTGGGCAGCCGTTGTGTTTGATTCAGCAGTTGCTGGAGAGCCCAGCCCAGAAGGGAAGCAAGGCCATATGGGGTATGTGGAGGTACCCTGGGGGGCTTCCGATGTGGGCTGATCTGTAGGAGTGGGTGGCGCAAGATGGGTAGGGATGCGGCCTGGGGCCCGGGAGGGGCCCGCCTGACGCCCACCCATCCGCAGTGCCGCCCTGGGCCGCGTCCCGCTCCGCTTCGTTCTGCGCGCCGGGCGTGTGGCCCACCTGTGTCCCCACCGCGCCGAGCCGCGCTGGGCGCTGAACGTGAAGCGCGCGGTGCTGAGCCTGGTCCAGGGTCACCCCGGCACCCCCGGTCGCCAGACCACAGACGAGGTGAGGCCAGGAGCCTGGAGGGTGGCGGAGGGCAGGGGGGGAGCAGGGGCTCACTGGGTCCCGTTCACTCGCCCAGGTGGACGTCCTGGGCAGGTGTCCCACCACGTACGAGCAACGTGGCGCCACACTGCGCAAGACCAAGGACCTGGCGCGGTGCTCCCTGCGCAGGGCGCGCTCCTCCCTGCGCTCCCAGGCCCTGCCCCTGCCAGCGGTAAGCGCCTCCCCCAACTCTCCCTCCTCCTCCTCCCTCCCTTCCTCCCCACTCTTCTCCCCTGCCCTCCCCTCCCCCTCCAGTCCAGCGTCCTGCAGATGACAGGGTTCTGTAAGTGGTGCATGTCTGGACAAGGATGAGAGGTGGCCTTGTTAGCCTTAAGTGCTGCCACACAGAGTCTCTGCATCTGGGGGCTGCTGCCCGCTGCGCCCACTCTGGTGTGCTTCGTTTTCACACTGAGGCTCGCTTGCTCTCCTTGGGGTTCCAGTTGGCCGGCCCTTCTTGCTCTCCTGTCCTTCTCCCCTCCATCAGCCTTCGTCCGGGCTGCTGTTGCCGCAATCCAGGGGGAGGGGTCCTCTGATGTAGCCCCCTGTCCTGCCCTCGCTGCCAGTTTCAGGGGCCCCGGCCGGGTTCCGTCCCAGCCGGGCCTGGCCTGAGCCGCTGTCTCTCCCCCGCCTGGTCCGCAGGCCGGCCTGGCCTCCCGCCTGAGCTGCCTGCAGCGTTTCCAGGCCGGCGTGCTGCGGGAGGCCTCCTGCGAGGAGCTGGACGCTGTGGGGCCGCTCTCCGAGAAGGCGAGAGCCGTGCAGATGTGGACCCTTGCCTCACTCACCCTGCTGCAGGAGGTGCCCCCGGATCCGGCTGTGGCAGGTGACCGGGGGCGAGTGGGGGGACCCCTCGAGGCACCTCAATCAGGCCGAGGCTCCATCGCTCTGTCCCTGTTGTCACACCCTTGAAGCTTTTCTGAGAACGGCTGTGGTCAGGAGAGTCAGCCTCTTGTTCTAGAACTTTCTCTGGAAGTCTCTGCTGCCTCAGACACTCAGGCCTGGCCTTGTCCCTCTCCCTGAGTGTTCTCCGTGGAGATGGCATCTTCTGGTCCCAGCTTTTGTGGGACAATTCGCCTTACCTCTGATGACCCCTCAGCCTGACCATTTTGGGGATCAGGTTTCCTGATTTTCTGGAAAGTTCCTGCCAACACGTAGCGTTCCTTGGGGCTTGGCTTTCTCCAACAGTTTTGCTGGAAAGAAACAAGCAAGGTGTGCGTCTGAGGGGAAGAGAGCTTTTTCCAGGATTGAGAAACAGCTAGTCCCTTGAATATTGATCTGAGACTGGTTATTTCCTGTCGCTGACATTTTGGAAGGATTTCTTGTGGGCCAGGAGCCGTCGTGAGTGCTTTAGGGGGTTCTTTCGTTTCATTCTCATCATCACCCCGTTGGGAAGGTACTGTTCTTAGTTACATTTTTCAAACACGGAAACTGGGGCTCCGGGAGGTGAAATGACTTGTCCAAGGTCACACAGCTTGTGAGAGGCAGAGCTGGGATCTGAGCGCCCGGGTCCGTCCTACAGCCCAGGCTGGGGATGGCGTTTGCCTCCCGGGACGGGCCCCCTCACCACCCGAGGACAGCCCAGCAGGTGGCGACTGAAGTCCCGGGGCTCCCCAGCTTCCCTCTGGCTCCGTGGATGGCAGCTAAGACCCTGCTCCCAGCCTCCTCCGGCACAGACACCGCCAGTGACCGGGGCCTCTAGTCTTGTTGGGACCTGGTGCCTCCCCCTCGAGTCGAATGAACTTTTCATCTTTTTTTTTTTTTTTTGAAGAAGATTAGCCCTGAGCTAACATCTGCTGCCCATCCTCCTCTTTTTGCTGAGGAAGACTGGCCCTGACCTAACTTCCGTGCCCATCTTCCTCTACTTTATATGTGGGACACCTACCACAGCATGGTGTGCCAAGCGGTGCCATGTCCGCACGCGGGATCCAAACCGGCGAACCTGGAGCCGTCGAAGCGGAACGTGCGCACCTAACCGCTGTGCCACCGGGTTGGCCCCTCATCTTTTTTTTTTTTTAAACAGCTTTATTGAAATATATTTCACATCCCATACAATTCACCCATTTAAAGAGAACAATTCTCTGGCTTCTAGGATATTCAGAGTTTTACACCGATCATTGCAATCAACTTTAGAACATTTCTGTCACCCCCAAAAAGAAACCTTGCACTCGTCAGCTGTCACCCCCAATCCTCACCCGCCCCTGGCCCCCAGCCCTAGGTAACCACTGATATGCATTCTGCCTCCGTGGATGAGCCCATTGTGGACATTTCACGTAGAGTCATCCAGTCTGTGACCTTTGTGTCTGGCTTCTTTACTGAGCGTCGTGTTTTCAGGCTTCGTCTGTGTTGTTGCACGTGTCAGAACTTTATTCTTTTTCTTGCCGAATAATCTCACCTCGTCTGGGTGAACTTTCCGTGTCTTCTCTGTCAGTCTCAAGAGGGCTTTGGAATCAGAACTGGATTTCAGTCCTGACTTTGTGGTGTGTGACTTGGGCCGCTGGCTTCTCCCTGTGCCTCAGTTTCCCTAGCTGTAAATATAGGAGTATACCAACCCTTACCCCAGAGCTTATGGGGAGGACTAGAGGAAATGGTGACAGCTGTTGGCACAGGGCCTGGCTTGTGGCATCTGTAAACTCTGGCCCACGTCCCCCGTCCCCCTTCTCTGTGGGGCCTGAATTTCCAAAAACACTCTCGGAAAGGAGTCTTATCCTTCCTGTAAATTCGGCACTTGGCACAGACAGCCCTGGCTTGCTCTAGCCCTTTCTTCCTGGGCTGTCCTCTGTGGGCATGGATTGCCTGGCTCCCAGCGTTTGTCGGAGGCTTCTCCCCAGATCTGAAGACCTTCCCCGGATCTCTGGGAATGTGCTCCTGGTCACGCCAATTGCTGATGTGTGTCTGGGCGCCTGTGACCCAGGCCTTGTCCACACCCTGGGGATAGAGCTGCGACCACAGCAGATTCCATTGATCCCTGTTGCTCTGAGGCTGACACCCTCATGGGGGAGGCAAAAATGTGGACCAGGTGGTTGGAGCTGTTGATACGTGGTACGAGTGAAATTAAGCAGCCATGTGATGG
This sequence comes from Equus quagga, assembly GCF_021613505.1. Lineage (NCBI taxonomy): Eukaryota > Metazoa > Chordata > Mammalia > Perissodactyla > Equidae > Equus > Equus quagga. Next base: position 9,430,539 of record NC_060273.1, on the reverse strand, counting down.
CAAGTGACAGCAGGGTCAAGAGGACCTCTCTGAGGAAGGGAGGTTTTTGCTGAAGGGTGAAAGGGGCTGGCTGTGGGAAGATGTGGGAAAGAGCATCCAGGGAGAAAACAGCAAGTGCAAAGGCCCTGGGGCAGGAGTGCCCCCCCCCCCCAGTCCCAGGTGCCCGGGGCTAAGGAGAGGTCTAAGGAACAGGTGGATGACTGTGTGCACCTGCGTGGAGATAGACAGACACAGGGTGAGTGCCCTGACCTGGGGGCAGCCGGCCCATTTTGGACAGCATCTGGAAGGCACAACCCTTTGTAAGCACTGAGGCTAGGGGACGGGTGGTTTGGGGAGTCGGGGAAAGTGAACATCCTCATGGCTTATTTGGCCATCCCCCACTGATGGGCACATGGGTTGTTTCCCATCTTTCACTGTGAGCAGCAGTGCTGCCGTGATTTTCCTCATGTGTGTCCCGCTCGCCTGCTGCCTGAAGCATGTCAAGGGCAGCGTCAGCGGGAAGTGGGGCAGCTCCCAGGGGGCCGTCCGGCTCACTCGGGTGTTCCCTCATGTGGTCATCCCCATCCAGCGCTTCCAGTCTCAGATCCAGAGGATGGAGAATTAACCCCGAGCAGCCTGTTGTATGAATGGGAGGAGACGTTGCCCCAGGCCACGGTGGCCGCAGCGGCTGCATCCTTGAGGAAGCTGTGCCTGGCTCAGACCACCAGCTTTGAGGTAAGCGGCTTCTCCAGCCCCAGGCTAGTCTGCCCTGGGCCTGGGTCCCTGGGATCCCCTCCTCTTCCTGCCCAGATCCTTTATGACCCACTCTCCCAGATGTTCAGTATCAAGGTGCTGTGTACAGTTGAGCAGGTCACGCACTGCACAACCGTGTCTGGTTGCGAAAGCAAAGAAGAGTAAGAAGTCTAGCTGGTGTGTGCCGGGCCTTGTGCCCCAGTGCAGGCTGGATGTGAGCAAAGAGGAGGCCTTTTTCTCATCTGCTGTTATGGGCAGTCCTGTTGGGGCCCAGTCTAACCTTCTGAATGTGGCCTGTCCCAGAGATCTGTCGGGAAATCTCTAGCCACATCCAGGCCTCAGCACTGAAGACTTCTCACCAAGTCCCAACCAAGTCAGGAAGACGGGGCCCAGGCCTCTGGAACTCCCAGCCCTTTAGAGGCAGGGGGTGGCCGTGATGTGGAGGTCCCGTAGCCCAGGGCCCATGCTGGCTGGTCCACCCAGGCTGTGAACTCTCTGTTCAGCAAGGCGAGGGGCTTCCTGTGGGATCTGGCACCATCCTCGGCCCTTCTGATGAACGAGATGGATGCAGTGCCCGCTGGCACATGGCATGAAAGCTGGTGGAGGGAGGATGGACGGTAGCCACGGCAGGCGAGCATGGATTGCAGCCACACCAAGCGCCGTGAGGAGAACAGAGCAGGGTGTGGCCTCGTGAGCACTTTAGACCAGGGCTCTAAAGCCGAGGACGTTGGAGTTGAGACATGGGGGGGGGGGTCCCTTGGGAAGGGGGGCAGGAGCCCTCTGAAAGCAAGGTTTGCCCGGGCCGAGTCCTGAGTCTGGACCGTGTGGGCGTGTTCGTGGAGAGGCAGGCCAGCCCCACTGGAGATAGGCAGTGAGGACCAGCAGGGGCCAGCTGGTCAGGATGACTTCCAGAACATTCCAGGCACGTAGAGATCTGAGGCGTCCAGGCTGGGGTTAGTCCGCCTCGGTTTCTGGGGGTCTGGGCTGAGATGGCGCAGACCCCCCGTGTCCTGCTTGGCTGCAGGAAACAGGGTCACCTGGGGCACTTAGCAGGGATGCCCAGAAATGTGGGTGAGCTGAACGTCCTGAGTCCAGAGGGCTAAGGAGACAAGGCAGGGAAGTGGGGGTGAGGGAGCGAGGTGGGGCTGGTGTGGGAGGCAGTTTTAAATGATGGATGGCCCGGGAAGGCTGTCCTGAGGAGGTGACGTTGAATAAAGACCTGGAGGAGATGTGGTGTGAGCATGTGGCTCTGGGGGGTGGTCAGCGGAGGGAGGCCATGGCGCGTGCCCCAGTGTCCCTTCCCGGAGGGCCCTGCCCCGACCATCAAGCGGCCACCTGGCTCTGACCCTCTCTGCCTCGTCACTCTGGTTTTCTTTTCTTTCGTGGATAACCACAAGCTGACGCGCTCTCCTGTTTACTCACTGTTTCTGCCTCCCCATCCCGAGAGCCAGGGTCCCAGGCTGCCTTCGTCCCTGTTACACCCAGCGGGGGAACGCGCTGAGCTCAGTACAGGCTTGTGGAAGAGTGTGGACTCTCTCTCACGCTGAGCTGGGCTGTGCCATAGTAATAATAACACTAGATACATTGTTACGTTAGTTTCTCAGGGCTGCCCTAACAAATGACCACAAACCGTGTGCTTAAAACCATAGATATTGGGGCTGGCCCAGTGGCGCAGCGGTTAAGTTCGCACATTCCACTTCGGTGGCCCGGGGTTTGCTGGTTCGGATCCCGGGTGCGGACATGGCACTGCTTGTCAAGCCATGCTGTGTCAGGCGTCCCACGTATAAAGTAGAAGAAGATGGGCACAGATGTTAGCTCAGGGCCAGTCTTCCTCAGCAAAAAGAGGAGGATTGGCAGCAGTTAGCTCAGGGCTGATCTTCCTCAAAAAAAACAAACCCATAGATATTTATTCTCGCAGACGTCTGGAGACCGGAAGTGCAAAATCAAGGTGCCGCCGGGCAGGCTCCCTCCAGGGGTTCCGGGGAAGACCATTCCTCACCTCTCCCAGCTTCCGGTGACCGTCAGCATCCCTGGGCTTGTGGCCGCGTGCTCCCGTGCCCCATCCATCTTCACACTACCTTCTCTTCTCTCTCTTATAAGGACGCCTGTCATTGGCTTGGGACCCACCCAGATCATGCAGGATGCTCTCGTCTCAAGAGTCTTAATTACATCTGCAAAGACCTCTTTATCCAAATAAGGGCCACCTTCACAGGTTCTGGGAGCTGGGACGTGGACGTATCTTTCAGGGGCCGCCACTCAGCCCACCACAATTTTATTGAGCACTTACGGTGTGCCCAGGCAATAAGCTAAGAGCCTCACTTGTGTTATGGAGTCCTCTCAGTAAAATTCGTAGCATCATCCTCATTTTACAGATGATGAAATGGAGGTTTCCCGGCTTTGGGAAATGTGCTCCAAGCCACCAGCTAGTATGTGACAGAACTGGCTGTAAACCAGGGCAGCCTGGCCCCTCGCAGGGTTTCTCATCCTGGCAGTGGCGTCCCCCTGGGCCAGATCATTCTTTATTGCCGAGGTTGTCCTGTGCATTGCAGGATATTCAGCGGCGTGCCTGGCCTCTGTTCACTTGATGCCAGCATCCCCCTCTACCCGGTTGTGACAACCCAAAGTGTCTCCAGATGTTGCCAGATGTTGGGAACTGGTCTACGGCCTGTGTTCTAACCATTGCCCTACCCAACCTCGTGAAATGCTGGGAAGCCACAGGACAGGCCCGCTTCCTCTCGTTGGGCCCCCGGAGCACCCTCTGACCCCCTGACCGGGCGTTTCCCCTGGCAGAGGCGGCTCAGGGCAGGGCATGCTGTGGGCCTGTGTCTCCCCTCTGGAGACTGGCAGTGCCAGCCCCAGAGAGCACAGGGCAGCTGTCCTGTATTTATAGCATGAAAAGGAAGTCAATTGTTCCCGCCGCGGAGGTCCCCTGGGCTGGGGGTGGATTGCTGAGGACCTTGCTCCTGAAAGTGGCTTTTGTGGGATGTCTCAGTGCACATTAAGCAGCTCCTGGGCCCCCCGGAGGGCTGAGGGCCCGCCTGGTTGCCCGGGGGACCGACCCTGGCCTTCAGCTGGGAACGCCTCCACCCTCCCCGTTGTTGGTGGGCAGGAGACAAGGTTGGTTTCCAGTCTGGAAATAAAAGCAGGACTCAGTGCTCAGTAGACAGCAAATCCCCCAGCCTGACCTTCCACAGAGGGGCCCAGAGTTTCAACACGGGGGTGGGGGAGAGGCTGTGGGCTGGGGTGGCCAAGGACGTCAAGTGAGGGAAGGAGAAAGAAGGCTGGGAGAGGAGCAGGTGACCCATCTGGGTAGACCCCACACCCCCGGGGCTGCCAGGGAGGACGCCCCAGAGAGGGCCCAGCTCATGACCACCATCTGATATTCTAAGAATAGAGAACCCAAGTCACAGGCATTTATTAAACGCCGACTGTGTACAGCCAAGCGTTTTAGAGACGGTGTAGACAGCGGTGAGCCAGAGCTGGCTTGTCCTGGCTCTCCAGAGCTGATGGCTAGATTTCCAGGAGTCCTGCAGGCTGGTTGTTAAACACAGACATTGCTAACAATGAAATTATCCCATGTTACCATTAAAATGAATCATCCTAGAGACCCAGGTGGCGAGTTGACACCCTTGCTAGTCAGTACCTGGTCACTTTACTCCGTGTTACTGTTAGCTCTGCCCTCGAGGTTGTTGTATTTACTGTGGCTGCTTGGTGGGAATCCAACCCATGATGTGCTTCTGAGCTGCTCTTCCCAGCTCTGTGCTCGGTGACAGCACGCGGACCCTGGAAATAGGCCATGCTGGGCGTGTCTACAGCGTGGAGATTGGCAAACGCTACACGTCGGGGCTTTCTCTCTTGCTTATGCCCTTGAGTGTGGGACGCTGGTAAGAGTGTGGGTCTAGGAGCTGCACGGCCTGGGTTCCAGTCTCGACCCTGCTGCTTAGTCGCCGGGAGGCCGCTGGCCCCTGACGGATGTGCTCCCAGTGTCACCTTCCTTCTCTGTCGAGTGGGGGTGGTGACAGCCGCTCCTCGTGGGGTGTGTGAGGGTCACGAGAGGTGATGTCTGAGACGTGCTTGGAACAAGGCGCCCACTAAGGAACCAGTGGCGGTATTGTGCTTGCTGCTGTTGTTATTATTATCATTGCCCGTCGTTGTTGTTAGTGGCGATGGAGGTGACGGGCTTCTCACTCGGGGGGCAGGAGCCTTACGCGCTCTTTCTTCCGCCCCACAGCCTTCCTGGCTCCAGCCTCTCTCTCCTTGTCTTTTTGATGAGAACTCAGGGTTTACTCTTAGCGGCTTTCCTCTGTATCGTCCAGCAGTGGTACCTACGCTCATTGCGCATCCGTCACGTCCCTAGGACTTATTTCTCTTGGCCCCCTTCCTTCAAGTCCCCGCCTCTTTTCTCCTTTTGAATGTCTCCTCTTCCTGCTGGAGGGGAAACCAGGATGAGCCTCCGGTGTCCTCCTGCTGTGCCTGGCTCTGGAAAGCTGGTCCCGAAGCCAACGCGTGTGGCCGGAGGGAGCAGCAGGAGAGCTCCAGGGCGGACGCCCGGCCCTCCCCAGCCAGGCCCAGGGCGTGCACATTGCTGGAGCTCTTAAAAGCAGACGTGTCTGCGCCCAGGGACTCTCGGGGGATGCGGGAAAAGGCAGCCACCAGCCGGAGGGAGATGGAGCTGAGGCCGTCCCGAAGGCAGGCGGCGGGCCTGGAACCAGATTCCCCAGGGGAGCCGCCCCAAATGGGGTTGACAGAGAGTCTTCAAGGCCAACAGCGGTCAGCCGGCACAAGGGGCTGGCTTGTGTGTCCTGCACCGGGAGTAAAGGCAGAGCTCAGGGTCACCACGGCTTCACCAACAGAAGCCACATTGTGGGAATGCTGCCCGGACCCTGGCGGAGGCGTGGGTGGGCCAAGCTGGCCAGAGAGGGGCATCTTGCTGAGGTCAAGCTGTGTGTGTGGGTACTCAGTCCCCACGGCTCAGGGCAGAGGAGGCCCAAGGCCAGGCACGCGGTGCCAGCACCCGCGGACCCCTGGCTGGGGACAGTGGGAGGGAGAGGGGCTTCAGGCGTGGCCTTGGCCCAGCCCGGGACGCGTGGGGACTGCCAGCGGGAATCCAGCACCTGGTGGCACTTTCTGTGGCTTTGGGTTCAGGCCGAGGCAAGGAGCCTGAGACGGAAGGGGCACCGGTGTCCCAAACCCCGGTTCTCTCCAAACCCGAGGGGGGCGGGCTCTGAGCCGAGCCCTTGATTTCTTGGTGAGTTTTTGGACACCTGGCGACTGTGCTGGTCAGGCCTGCAGACAAAGGACTAAAATTGCGAGCCATTGCTGTGCGATTCTGCGAAGCGTCTGCATGTTTTTTCATTAAAATTATTGGGAAAGACAGCCACCTCGCTAACCGTGTGAACTGTGCTAGGACGCGTTGTGATAATTAGATTAGAATCACGGTGAATGTTTGTGCTGCTTTTATTAGAGCGGGAAGGCCTCGACTGCACATGCCGTGTCTGCGTCTCCCCACCACACCTCTGGCCCCCAGCGCAGCCCTGGCCCCTAGCAGGTGCCTAACGGGGCTTGGGACTCAGCAGGGAGCAGCCCAGACCTGTGGCCCCATCTCTCCGCGTCTGTGGCACCTTAGGGCGAAGCTCCCAGCCTCCCTCCTGCTTCCCCTGCAGCCGTGTCTGGAGGCGGGGGGATGGACGCGATGACCCTGGGGCCCCCACGCTGCTGGGCCTCTCACGCTGCCCCCTCTGACCCCCAGGCCGCAGAGCTGCTCCTGACGCTGGTGTCCCAGCTCCAGGGCCTCACCCTGGAAGCGCTGATGGAACTCTGGCGACATTCTTCCTTTAAATGCCACGGCAACTGGTAAGGGGCCCTCCCCGGGTCGGACAGGGCTGGACTGGGAGCTGGCTGGGGGTCCCGGTGGGGCTGGGTGGTCTCTTCCCATGTCCTCATTGAAGGATGGAGGCTGATGTCTCATTTCATCCCCGTGATACTGGCTAGTCCTACAGTCTGGGGACATCTGCCAGGAAGGCGATTAAGTGGGGAGCTCGGAGGTTCCCACGGGGGCCCAGGCCTTCTTGGAGTCTAGAAGCTGAGGGGCCTGGGGTATAAAGACGGCCATTGTTCTCTCCCTCAGACGGGGATGCTTGTGTGAGAGCTGGAATTAACATTCCAATGCGTCCGGTACCCTTCTGAGGGGGTGGGGGTGTGGGGCAAGGCTGGGATCCACCCCCTGTGACCCTGCTAAATGTGGGGCCAGCAAGGGGTGCAGAGAGCCCCGGGCGGCATGGAGGGGAACCTCCAAGAAACCAGCACCAAGGGCTCAGGGCTGTGCGGGGGGCAGGGAGAGCTCGGGGTTCCGTCTCAGAGTCCAGCCCCTCACTCACCAGGCCCCGGAGATGCAACTTCAGGCCTGTGAGCTTTTCAAGGCTCTTATAAATATTTTGAGACCTGAAAAATATTTTATCAGCTCTGAAATCGGAAAGGAAAAACCCCTGCAAAATCAGCATTACCCAATGTTTAATTGAATGACTGCTAAACATAATAGCTAATGCAAAGATCCTTTTTGAGCCCTTTGTCCATAATGGCTCCTTTAATGCTCACAAGGACCCTGTGGGGTAGGTGGTTTTAGTATTTCTACCTTAGGGTTACAGAAGGCAATCGAGGCACAGAGCAGTTAGGAAACTTGCCCAAAGTCACACAGCAGAGCTGGAATTTGAACCCAGGCGGCCTGTGCTGCTCCATCCAATTCTTATGGGCTTAATTGTAAATTATTTGATTTGGGGACATTTTCATTATGTTTGATGTAGGGAGGGGCCTCCCTGTCTTAAGGAGCTGCCTCTTGCCCTGGTGACACACCCTCCTTGTCCGTCTGCATTTTCCCACAAGCCCCTGTGTCTTGCCTGTCACTGGGGAGTCAGAGAGGTGGGGAGGCCCTTCCTAAATCTAGAAGTTTCCAAGAGGTCTGACTCTCCTGATAGAGTCTGTTGCCCTCACGTCTTCCTCTGCCACGGCCCAGAGCCTGGTCCCCCAGGGTCCAAATCTGTCAGGAAATGAGAGGAAATACGAGGGCGAGGGGATGGGAGCCACAGCAGGACGTTGCTCAGACGACGTGGCCTGTGTGTTCCTGGGGACCCCCGGGCATCCTGGGGCCGGTCCAGTCATCAGCGTGCCTGTTTTACGGATCAGCAAATCGGGGCTGGAGACTGTTCATGGGCAGATGGTGAGGGTCGGGATGAAGGTGGGGTCCGTGGCTGACTCATCGGGGCTGATGGGTTGAGGAGCCCAGTCCACCCGTCTCTTCAGCCCCGCTGGCTCGTGTGGCCCCAGCTGCAGGGGCCTCTGATTCCCACTGTGGCCTCGGGACCCTGGTGTTTGCTCATCATTTCCCTGTTCAGACCCACTGTGGTACAAAGGTCGAAAACCTTACTGAGCTTTTCAACTTTGCTGCCATCTCTTCCCCTGCAGAAAAGAAAAAGAAAAGAAAAAGATACATCCTGCAGAGAGTGTGGGAGGTTTTCGCTAGAGGCAACTTGCCAGTTGTGGGTTCCTATTCAGGGCAGAGGGTTCTCGGCCCTGCTCGGGGCCTGGGCTGGGTTTCAGCAGAGCTGTGGGCAGGGACTCACATGTCCCAGATCCGCCGTTTTCCTGGGTGGGCAGAGTGGCTGGAGTTGAGACTGGGCTACTGGGGTCCCCTGGGCCCTGAGAACCCAGGCCCAGCTCGGCCCACCCCCCGAGGTGTGTGAGTGTGGACACATCCCTGCTGTGCCTCTCTGAGCCTCAGATTGCTCCCGGGCTGACCCGAGGCTGCCGCGAGAGGAGGCAGAAGGCGCTCAGGACATGTGGGTGACGTCCCTCGGGCCTCTCGTGACCTCAGGCAGCCGCTGGTGGACGCCCTGCCCTCCTGTGGCACCGAGCCCTGCGTGGGCCTCATGGTGGAGCTCATCGCGGCGGGGGAGGTGGAGGCAGACGAGGTGGAGGTGTGGCTCTGGTCGCTGGCCTTCATCCCGCAGCCCACGGATGCCATGGTCCACACGCTGCTGGTGAGCCCCTGCACCCCACCCCAGCCCCCGTGTTGTCCCTTCCCCGTGTGGCGGCTGACCTGCGCTCATCTAGACTTTGTGCCAGCCCCTTGTGGGGCCAGTGGAGGCTGGTCAGAGAGACCTGGGGTTGAGTCTCAGCAATGTGCCTCCCAGCTGTGTGATCCTGGGCGAGTGACTCAACCTCTCTGAGCCTGTTTTCTGATCCGGAAGATGGGGAGGGAACAGTGCCTCCCCACTAGGCTCGTGGTGAGGAATGAGATGCTGCAGGCAAGGCAGTTCTCTGGGTGTCTGGCACGGAGTCGGAGCTGTTGTCGTTATTGTAAACAAACATATTTAATGAGTCCTGAGGTTAGGAAGGTGTGTGAAACCGGGCCGAGGATTTCTGACAACACCTGGAATCTTGTTTAACCCTCGAGATGCCTCTACAGAGTAGGTGCTCTTATTACTCCCATCTTACAGATGGGGAAACTGAGGCCCAAGGAGGCTGAGGAGCTTGCCCAGGGGGACACAGCTCTCTCCCCTTCCCTTGGACTACAGGGCATGTCCTTGCTTCCCTGGGGGCGCTGTCACTTATCATTCCTTACCCTGTCGTTCCAGACTGGTAGCGGCCAGGGATCAGAGGTCACCAGCAGGGGGTGGGGGTGAGCACACGCTAGAGAAGTTGCAAAGACAGTACAGATTCTTCCTGAATACCCCGCCCCCAGCCTCCCCCATTATTAGCATCTCCCATCACCAGGATGTCTTTGTTACAGCTAAGAAACTGGCACTGGCCAGACCCCAGCCCTTTCCCACTGCGGTCCTGTCTGTCCCAGGGTCCCACCCAGGCTCCACACTGCGGCTGGTGGGTGTGTGTTTAATTACACTTGAAACTACACATTCAGGAGACCACACTACACTCCAGGGTCCAGGCTGACGTTTTTACACCCGTGTGTGCCCGTGTAACCACCCCCAGAGCGAGATACGGGACATTCCTGGCTCCCAGGAGGCTCCCCGGTGTCCTTCCCAGTCAGTGACCCCAAGGCCATCACTCAGTCTTGCCTGCTTCTGACATTCACACCCCTGGACTCATGTGCACCCTGGAGTCTGGTTTCTTTCTCCCACGTTCTCCATGAGACTTGTCCATGCACGCACATGCGTGCGTGTGTACACGTGTGTGCCGGACTTTGTTCTCTTTCCTTACCGGGCCGTCTCCTTTCTCAGTGGTGTCCTTTGAAGAGCGGAAGTCTTAGGTTTGGTCAAGCCGGCTCATCCGTCTTTCCAGCGGGCGTTTCCCTCCCAAAGGTCCGGCAGCTTCCGGAGTTTTCTTCACCGGCTTTGCCGTGTAACCTCTCGGGGAGGGTTGGCTTGGAGTCAAGGAGTGGGAAGGGGGCCGGATGCGTGAGGGTCAGCGGCCCCTGGAAAACCGAAGTCACTTGTCTGATGGTCATGGGCTTGCAGATAATTTTGTCCATCTTTAAAAATTAAAAAAAAAAAAGGGAAAGTTTTAAACAGACTTTTAATTGAAATGTAACCAAACCTGTTTAAGTTAGGGATTTTTGCATTAAAATCTGGCGTTTTGGTTCTTGTGAAATCGAGGAAGCTGGCGGTGCTGGGCAGACCCTCAGGGCAGCCATCACGGAACAGGGTTGTGACTGTCTGGACCCTCTTGGGGGCCAGGCCACGCTGGCCCACTGTCCAGGCCTGCAGCTCCCACGGAGCCGAGTGGCCCCAGCCTGCCCTTGGGGCGCCGGGAGTCATCCTCCGGGTGTCTGAGTGGCTTCCCTCCGTCTTTTCATAACCCCTGCCCACTCAGCCAAGCCCCTTTCCCTCCTCCATATTAAGAAAACAGGCTGTGTTTTCATTCGCCAAATCTAGAATAACACTGGAGGTGCTTGTCCAAGCCACATGTGTCCCCTCCTTTCACAGAGAAAACACACATGGAGATGCACACGCACCAGGACTCACACACATGGACCCTGAGGACACCCACGCAGGGACACACCCACACGCACCCACACTGAGACACGCACACCAGGACTCACACACATGGACCCTGATGACACCCACACGGGGACACATGCACACGCACCCACACTGAGACACACACACCAGGACTCACACACATATCCTGGGGGTGTACACACAGACATGTCACATATGCACATCCACACACACTGGGACACCCACACCTGGACACACACATACACACCAGGATACCCTGGGCCATGTGTACATATGCACCCTGGGACATGCATGGACTCACACGGGGACACATGCTCTGGCAGTACACATGTACACACACACTGGGACACACTTAGGCATGTGCACACATGTGCACGGGGACACGTGCACCAGGACATGCACATATACTGGGATGTGCATGCACACAGACACACACACACACTGAGATTCTAAAGCACACGAACCCCGAGACGCACACGCAGACACCTGCGTGGACACCCGCGTGTGGGCGCACAGGCCTGGCTGAGAACCACGGATCCAACGAAGGACAGAGCTGGTGCTGTGATCGTGTTTCCCTCCAGCTGCCGGGCAGGCCCTGCTCTGGGGTGGCATGTGTGGAAGGATCCAGAGGATCCAGCGTCCGGGGCCTGGTTTTCATGAGGGAGCCCAGGCTTTGCATTTTGAGAAGCTGTGAGTGTGGGGGTAGCGCCTGGCCTGGGGGCTGGACCGTCCAGGGTTAAGTCCTGGCTCTACCAACTCCTGGCTGGGTGACCTCAGGCAAGTTACTTAACCTCTCTGTGTCTCAGCATTAAAGCAAGTGATTTACAGCAGAGCCTGCACATAGGGAGTCCATCTAAGTGTTGTTAATTAAACACATCTTTCTCCTTTTCCTTCAAGAGGCCTGGAGCCGGCGCTCCCCTTTCCTCAGTGTCCCCCCCCCACCCCCGCCCCTTTGCCTTCCCCTCCGTTGAAGCTTCAGTGTCCCGGGGGTGGGGTGGCTGAGTGCCGCGGTCAGGCTCTGCCAAAGAGCTGGAATGACCCTAGTCCCACCAAGACTGGTCTGGTCACCGCCACTGCGAGGACCCTGGAGGAGACGGCCCTGGTGGAGCTGGGCGGGTAGAGTCGTCTGGCCCCCAAAGGAGGGCTGGGGTCTCCTCCTGCTCCTCAGGGAGCCGGACTCAGGGGCCCCAGCAGGTGCTTTGGGATCAGGCGGGACGAGGGAGTCCTGATTCGGGGGCAGTTTCAGAGCTGGTGGATAAACACAGCCTTTGTGAAAGATTAAACGATAGAAGCGTGCAATTAGAGAAACGCTATGCAAACAAAGGTAACAGATCCTTGTTCCCAGCTGTCCTGCTCCGCTGCCCCGTGTCCACGCCCTCGGGCTTCTTTGTGTTGGCAGTGTCTGTGTGTGGACCCACCATGGCACCATGTGCCTGCTGCCACCCGCCATCCCTCTGGGCTCCTCGTGCACCGAGCTGCTGGTACCGCCGTGGCGGGAACACTTCGGCCGCGGACGCTGGCGAGCGCTGCGCGTGGGGGCTGTGTGTTGTCCCTGGCTGGGCAGGTGGGCGGGGCGGTTGCTGCCGTTTGCCCCAGTACCACTGGCCGTGCGCTGCCCTTTTGGGTCTTTCCGATTAGACGCAGAGCCGCCTCCGTTAAGAACAAAATGTCTTAAGTGCTCAGAGCGAGTCCTTTCCCCTTTCTACCTTTTTTGCCCAATTCCTATCGAGACCCTGATGGAAGAGCAAGGCCACTGCCAGCAGGAGGGGTGCCCCCCAGCCCTCCCCAGGTCCGCATGGTGCCAGTCGTCCCAGCTGGCAAGCGGGCGGTGTGGTGGTCTCGGAGCCCCCTCCAGCCGCCACCTCCGTCCCTCTTCCTCCCGGAGAGATGCTATATGGGAGGCTGGTGACGCTGGTGGGGGAAGCTGGCCTGGTTGGGTGGCAGGGCCCAGCTCTCCTGTGGAGGACCCCTCACTGGCCTTCTCGGCGGGGGTGGGGGCCGGTTTCTGTCCCCAGCCGCTGCTGCAGACCCCGGGGGCCAGCCCCAGCACCTTCCTTGGCCTCTCAGCCCTGGCGCACAGTGTCTGTGCCACCCTGGACGGGCCCTGCGGGCAGCTGCCGGGAGTCGGCTCCCTCGTGAGCCTCCTGGGAGAGGCGCTGGGTGCAGACTGCGCCTTCCAGGAGCCCTCGGACGCTGACCAGGTGAGGACGGCCAGTATCCTGGGCGCGGCCCCTTGCTGTGGGGCCTGTGCCAAGGAGATGAGCTGGAGGCTGAGCGGGAGGGGCCGGGTGCCACCCCCCACGCCAACCTCCAGGCCCCACTGCCTTCTGGTTTCAGCTCCGGCTCGTGCTGAAGGCGGTTGGCAATGCCGGCCTGGCAGCCACGGCCCTCACCCCCTCGCTGAGCGCCTGTGCGTCCCTGCGGAGCCGCCCCCCTGAGGTCCGGCTGGCAGCCATCCAGGCCTTCCGGAGGGTCCCCTGCTCTGCGGACGTGAGCCCCCGCGTGCTGTTTCCCTGGGCTTGCGGTGGGCGGTAGTGGGTCTCCAACCAGTGTCTGCGGATTCCCTTCTTCATTTGGTCGTTCTTTCCTCACGTATTTCCTGACACCTACTGTGTGCTGGGCGCTGGTGTGACGAGGTGACCCTAGGTCTCTGTTCTCATGGAGCCTGTGTCTGGAGTGGGAGGCAGATATTCATCAGATAAACACACAGATGAGCAGACGATTGCAAACCACAGAGAAGCCATCCTGGGCTGCAGACCCCGTGGTTTGGGGCTTGGCCAGCTGAGGCCCATGGCTCCCGCCAGCTTGCTGCCTGTTTCTCTGTGTGAAACTGTGTTGGGCTGCTTTCTTGCTACCACTGCAGAGTTGAGTTGTTGCAGGAGAGACTGCTTGGCCTGCAAAGCCAAAAAACTTAGTATCTGTCCCTTTATGGAAAAAGATCGCGGATCCCTGGACCAGTGGCTCCTCTCTCCTTAGTGTCAAAGCCAGAGTCCTTACAGGGACCACCCAGGCCCTATGTGATCTGACCGCTGGCCCACTGGCACCTCTCGGCTTCATGTCCTAATTCCCTCGCCCCCCACCCCCCCCCCTGGGTCTCCCTGTTGTCTGCCTCAGGCCCTTTGCACGTGCTGTTCTCCCTTCCTGGAATGCCTTTCCCCTAAATATCCCCAGGCTTCACTCCTTCACCTCCTGCAGGTGTTTACTTAAAAATCACTTCCACCGTGGGGTCCTCCTTGGCCGTTTCACCTGAAATGGAACCTCTCAGGTCCCCCCCCACCACGCCTCCCGCTTCCCCATTTTATTCTTCCCTCTTTAGCACTTGGTCCCACCCAACAGACTCTGTATTTCATACATCAACCCTGTTTACCGTCTGTCTCTCTGACCTAGAGCATAAGCTTCAGGTGGATGGGAGCTGGGTTTGTCTTGCTCACAACTGTCACCAGCACCTAGCACAGTGCGGGGCGCGTAGTAGGCGCTCAGTAAATATTGCATGAGTGCATGGGCGGATGGCTGTGCGATGAAGGAAACCGGCAGGTGCTGAGGGAGAGAGGCCCGGGCTGGGGGAGGCGGCTTGCTTGGGAAGGGAGCCGGAAGCCAAGCCCTTTGGTGATACCCGCCGTGTGTCAGGCACTTTTGTAAATAAAGTTTTATTGACATGCAGCCGCGCCCACTTGTTACGTGAAATGGACGAGGCTCTGGGCTGGGGCTGCAGGAGGACCGGGGGTCAGCAGTGAGCGAGGAGCCTCCCCCTCCCACAACCGGGCCCCGGGGCGAGGAGTGTCCGGGAGCCGTGGAGATGTCAGCAGAGCTGGGGCAAGGCGGCAGAGCCACCGCTGGGGCCCAGGCAGGGCAGGGGCCGTGCGGTCCTGGTGGAGCGGGTGGAGCCGGTGGGCCCTAGGTGATGGCCTTCCCTCTGCCGGAGCCAGCGATCCGTGCTCGCCCGCCTGTACCAAAGCCCCGAGGAGGACGCCGAGATCCGCATCAATGCCTACCTGGCCCTGATGAGGTGCCCCGGAGAGGAGCTGTTTGCCCTGGTGCGGCGCACCCAGGCAGGCGAGCGATCTACCCAGGGTGAGCAGCGGCAGGTGGGGGTCGGGGAGTTGGGGCTGGTGGGTGCAGGGATTCAGGAGCATCCAGAGATCCTGAGAGCGTCCCTATCACAGATTTTTCTCAGCCCTGGGAGATAGGTTGTTAGTTCATTTTACATATGAGGAAACTAAGGCTCAGAGAGGTGGAGTGACCAGCCCAAGGTCACACAGCTCACACATGGGGGACCTGGGATTCAGAGTTGGGGCTGACTTTCAATCAAGGTCTTTCCCCGCCATCCCTCCCTTTGTCTTCCAGAAAGCACATCAGAGCTCCGTGCATAGGTTAGATTTCCAAGTTCCTTCAAAGCACTGCTGTTTGCTACTGTCTTTCAAAGAGGAGGACCCGGGATGGGGGCTCGGGGGAGGGAGGGTCTTGTCTCTGGGCTGTGACAGCTCCGGGCCCATCCCTCACTAAGCCCCTCCCCTCCTCTTGCTGCTGGCCGTGACCCGACTCCAGTGGGCTCCTTTGTGTGGAGTCACCTCCTGCAGCTGCTGGAAACGGACGACCCCCTGAAACAGGCCTTCCGACGGGCCCTCCCCGAGGACATCGTCAGCCGGGAGTTCCGTCCGGAGACCTGGAGACACTCATCCTATTCTGACATCACTTTCCGCTCAGGTGTGGCCCTCCTGGGAAGCCGGTCTTCCGCTCTGGGGCCGCAAAGGCATAGGGATCTGGGAGCGCTGATGCCTGAGCACCTGTGGATCAGGATGCCGGTCCCCAAATGTCAAATATTTACATGCCACCTGCTGGATTTTCTGCTCTAGCCCTGTAGCACCTGGCGGTTTTGTTGGAAGAGGTCAAAAATGGTTAAATATCAGCCATTTCGTAGCATTCGATGGAATACTTCCATCTTTTCTCTAACCTGGTTCTTTTTAACTTACACCTATTTAAAAGGAAACTTTCTCCCACTGCCGTTAATAGAAAAGCCGTTTAACTCTGTAAAAAGAAGGGAATCGTCAAAGGAAATACAGTGACGATGCAGTGCTGTTCGTGAATTCTCATAGACGCTGTCCCTGTGAATTTGAGGGCTGTTTCTCCCTGGGTTAAAAAGCGAGATTGGCACCCACTGAGAATGCCGTCTCCTCGTTGTGATTGAGTCAAAAAGGGAGCCCCATTCTAGCTCAGGCACCTAGACCAGCTCAGCCACTCCACGAAGCCTGGGGGTGGGGAGTGGGTGCCCTGGCTGCCCCCTCTCCGTCGATCGGCAGGTGTGGGTACATTTGTGACTCTTCTGTCCTGACCTTCCCTCTGCCCTTGATGAGGCTTAAGGCTGAGCCCGCCCTCCTGGCTGAGAGGATGCCCCAAGTGTCCGACTGGGTCTCAGGTTACGGCCCCTCCGTGGCCAGACCCTGCCCTGTGAGGGGTGCAGGATATACCCATTCTCTCTCTCTTCTCCTAGCATCTGGCAGCCTGGGAGCCAACATGGAGGGGACCCTTCTCTTCTCTCCGGCCTCCTTCCTCCCCCGTTCTGCCACGGCCAACCTGACTGTCCACGCCCTTGGTCGTGCCTTCAACCTCCTGGAGGTAAGAGGGGACCTTGCTTCACGCTCCTCAGGGCCTCTCCTGGACTTGGGGCCAGATGTTATCCCATCTCTCCATTTTTCCCTCCGTCACCTCTTGTCTTTATTGGTCCACTCCCACATCTTTTACTCCTAGCCCCCTCCATCCACCTACCCACCCATTTTTCTGCTCATCCACCCATCCATTCACTCACCCATCTACCCATCCGTATATCGGTTTACTAACCTCCACCCCATCCCTCCTTCTCTCCCTCCCTCTCATCCATCCACATACTTTCCCATCCATCTCTCCATCTACGCTGTCACCTGCCCATCTGTCTCCCGGTCATCCACTCATTCACATGTCTATTCATCTCTCCATTCACCTTTATCCTTCCATCCATCCATCCATTAATCCACCCATCCATCATCCATCCATCCATCCATTTACGTACCCTCCCACCCATCTTTCAATCTGTCTTCTCCCCCACCCATCTATCCATCTGCCTATTTACGCACCCACCCATCTCTTCATCTGTTCTCCCACTCATCTATCCATCTTTTCATCCATCTATCCATCCATGTCCATCGACATCCATCCATCGATTTATCCACCTGCCATCCATTGCACAAATATCTGTCCTCTACCTGACATGTGCCAGGCACTGTGCTGGGCTCTGAGAAGATGACGATGAACGAGAGAGACGTCATCCCTGCCCTCTTGGTGCTCACAGCCCAGAGAGGTGGACAGATAAGAACTGAGTAAACACATTGATAAAACAATGGCAACTCTAAGTAGTGTGTTTAGGGAGGTGAAGTTTGAGCTGAGACTGGAAGGATGAATAAGACCAGCATGTGCAAAGGTCCTGGGAGGAGAAAGGGCTTGGTGTGTTCAAGGAAGAGAAGTAGAGTAGGGAAAGTGAGGAGAGTGGTTGGATGGGGGGCAGGGAGGGAGCAGGGCCATGTCGCAGAATTGTAAGCTGGGGAGTGACGGGATGTGATTTGAGAGTTCTGGCTCTTGTGTGGAAGGTGGATTGCGGAGGGCAGCTATGGAAGAGAGACTCTCTTGAGGTCATATGTCCAGTATCCTTTAAAGTAATGGATCACCTTGGGGTGCTTCCGTCTCTTTCCCCCAGTCCCTGGAGCCTGTCTGATGGGGAGAGCTCTGCGCCCTGTCCCAACCCTTTCTAACTGATGGAGAATAGGAAACCTGTCACCCAAACTTTGCCAGCTGGGCGCGTGGGCTCGTGTCTGCCAAATCCCCCTCTGGTGATTTCTCTCCAAATGCTCTCAGAGATGTCTGGATGGAAGGGTGGAGGGCAGAATAGATGGGAAGAAGGAGAGGAGTCCGGAAGGATAAAAGGACGCATGGTTGGGTGAATGGATGGGAAGCATGAGAGAACAAGTGAGCAGATGGCTAGGTGGAAGGAAGGCAGGACGGAAGGAAGGACTCCTTCATTCATCCATCAAATTTTGAGACCATCCAGGTCAGGGGTCTTAGTCAGGGTTCTCCAGAGAAACAGAACCAATAGGATCATGGAGGCCGACAGGCCTTGAGATCTGCGTCCAGCAAGCTGCAGACCCAGGAGAGCCGAAGGTGTAGTTCCCGTCTGTCCAGGCTGAAGGCAGTCAGGTGGGAGGAAGTTCCTCGTATTTGGAGGAAGGATGAGACTTTTGTTTTGTTCAGTCCTTCAACTGATTGGATGAGGCCCACCCCCTTTGTGGAGGGCAATCTGCTTGGCTCAGTCTATTGATTTAAATATTAAAGTCATCCAAAAACACTCTCGCAGAAAAACCCAAAATAGTGTGTAACCAAATATCTGGGCACCCTGTGGCCCCATCAAACTGACACAAAATTACCCATTACACAGGCCTTGAGTGTGCCTAGTGACTGAGACGTGGTCCCTGCCCTCATGGAGCTCAGTGTCTTGCGAGGGAGACAGACACGCAGATTAGCCTGAGTGTGACCTTGGAGTTGTGTGCTCAACACTTGGAGGAACGAATGATCAGTTTGGCTGCGTGTGGGGGGATTATGGGAAGGGAGTGACTCGGCAATTCAAGGAAGGCTTCCTGGAGGCGGCCTTAAAGAATCGGTGGGGATTCTCACTGTGTGGCATTTGTCAAGCTGATGTGGTGCTGGTTGATTTCCTGAGGTTGTGCCCCTTTCCTTGGGCCTGGGTGGACCCTGGGGGGCCTGGGGTGCTCTGTACAAGCCCCCAGCCCCGCAGCTCGTGATCACTCATGTGACTGAGTCACTCCTCCCTGAACCCCTGACTTCCCTTCCCAGCTGGGGCTCCGGCTGGAAAATGCCGAGGAAATCGCCGGCAAGCTGTTTGGTCCGAAGTCATTCTGGGGGCAGGAGGAGGAGAGAGAGGCCCACCCGGAGAAGCCCCCCGAGCCAGAACCAGGGCCCACAGCACAGGCAGCCAGCCCTGACTGTCCAGGAGAAAGATCCAGAAAGATGAGAGACCTGCAGCAGAAGGTAAGGGCAGTGCCCACACCCACCTGGCTTCCACCCCCGTCACAGTCAGGCGCCGGCTTGGGCTTGGGGACTGGGGACTCAGGTGTCCTTGAGCTCTGACCTTGCCCTCCTACTCTTGCAGAAACCAGCTGTTGGTCCAGATCTGAGCAGCCAGCTGTTAGCTTGCCTTCTTTTTTTTTTTTTGAGGAACATTAGCCCTGAGCTAACATCTGCTGCCAATCCTCCACTTTTTGCTGAGAAAGACTGGCCCTGACCTAACGTCTGTGCCCGTCTTCCTCTATTTTCTATGTGGGATGCCTGCCACAGCATGGCATGCCAAGCGGTGCCATGTCCACACCGGGGATCCGAACAGGCGAACCCCGGGCCACCGAAGTGGAACATGTGAACTTAACTGCTGCGCCACCGGGCCGGCCCCTAGCCTGCCGCCTTTTGAACAACTGTCTGCTGAAGCATCACACACATATGGCAAAATGCCCAAGTCGTAAGTGTGCGGCTCAGTGCGTTTCCACCAACGGGACGCATCCTTGTAACCAGCGCCCAGACCGCTACCAGCACCCCAGAGGCCCCCCTCCCCACGTTCTAGTTTACCCCCCAACCAAGGGTAATCACAGTCTGACTTCTAACGGCATCGATTAATTTTACTTTTTAACAATCAGCTTTGTTGAGGGATAATTGACCTACAATAAACAGTGTGCGTTTAAAGCGTACAATTTGATAAGTTCTGACATATGCACAGATCCATGAGACCGTCACCATAATAGGGCTAATGAACGTATCCATCACCTCCAGAAGTTTCTTATGCTCCTTAATAATCCCTTCCCCCTTCTCTTCCCCGTCCCCAGGAACCACTGATAGGCTTTCCCTTGCTATAGGTCAGTTGACATTTTCCAGAATGTTCCATTAGTGGAATCATGCAGCGTTTTTTTTAAGCATATACTCTTTTTTGGTAGCCGCTTTCATTCAGCATGATTATTTTGAGATTCATCCATGTTGCCGGACGTGCTAAGAGTTTCTTTCTTTTTATTGCTGAGTAGCGCCCCATTGTATGGAAGTACCACCGTGTGTCCATCCGTTCACCTGTCAATGGACATTTGTGTTGTTTTCAGTTTGGGGCTGTTACACACCGAGCTGCTGTGAACATTGTGTACAAGGCTTCCTGTGAACATAGGTTTTCAGTTCTCTTGTGCAAATATCTGAGAATGGGACCGGTGGATTGTATGGTAGTTGTGTGCTTGATTTTTTAACAGATTGCTAGTCTGTTTTTGCAAAGGGGTTGCACCATTTTGCATCCTCCCAGCAGCGTATGAGAGTCCTAGTTCCTCCACGTCCTCACCAACACTGAGTATGGTTAGACTTTCTAATTTTTGCCATTCTAATAGTGTGTGGTAGTATCTTGTGGCTTCATGTGCGTTTCCCTCATGACTGATGATGCTGAGCGTCTTTTCATGTGTTTATCTGTCATCCACACGTCTTTGGTGAAGTGTGTGTTCAAATATATATACATATTTGTGTTAGAATTGTTTCTTATTATTGAGTTTTGAGAACTCTTTATCTGTTCGGCAAACAAGTCCTTTATCTGATATGTGGCTTGCAAATATTTTCTCCCAGTGTATTGTGTGGTCTTTGTACTCTCTTAGTGGTCTGTTTTGAAGAGCAGAAGTTCTTGATTCAGGTAAAGTCAAGTTTATCAATGTCTTTTATGCCCAATGCTTTGGGCATTAGGTCTAAGAAATCTTTGCCCAGTGCAATGTCCCAGAGATTCTTAGGACCCGCTGTGGGTCTCCAGCGCTCTCTCTGCACGGCTCTGTCCTGTCCCGTGCTCTGCCCTGTGAGGTCCGGCCACCTTGGGCTCCCAGCTCCCCAGCTCCAGAGGTTGCCGTGCTCTCCTCCCCCTTCCCCCGCCCCTCAGGCTGGACTCTCTCCAGGCGGAAAGCCGGGGCTCCCCTCGCTGGTTTCCCATGCGTCCGGTTCATTGTCTTGCGTTACCTGTCGTCTGATGTCTCGGGAACTTGTGTTTACATGATTTCATCTGGGTTTCCAGTTTTTCAACATGGGAAGGTCAATCCAGTCCCTGTTCCTCCAGTCTGGTTGGCAGCAGAAGTCACACCCAGTTCCTCTCGTGAACTTTGTATTGATGGAGTCATTTACCACGTACTCTTAAAAAAAAAAAAGAGGTGAAATCCACATAACATGAAATTAGCCGTTTTAAAGTGTACGATTCAGTAATGTGCATTCACAAGGTTGTGCAGCCGTCACCTCTGTCTTGTTCTGAAACACTTTCGTCACCCCGAAGGAGACCCCATGCCCGCCGTCAGCAGTCCCTCCCCATTCGCCTACCCCGCCAGCCCCTGACGGCCACTAATCTGTTCTCTGCTCCTGTAGATTTCTCCATTCTGGATGTTCCATATAAATGGAATTATACACTATGCGGCCTTTTACGTCTGGCTTCTTCCACTTACACAAGCTTTTGAGGTTCCTCTGTGTTGGAACATGTCCCAGTTCTCTATTCCTTTTATTATTATTTTTTTTTTAGAGGAAGGTCAGCCCTGAACTAACATCTGCTGCCAATCCTCCTCTTTTTGCTGAGGAAGACTGGCCCTGAGCTAACATCCGTGCCCATCTTCCTCTACTTTATATGTGGGACGCCTCCCACAGCATGGCTTGCCAAGCGGTGCCATATCCTCACCCGGGATCCAAACTGGCGAACCCCGGGCTGCTGAAGCAGAACATGTGCTCTTAAGCACTGCGCCACCAGGCCGGCCCCTCTCCATTCCTTTTTGAGTAACATTCCATCATGTGGACAGACCACACGGTGTTTGTCCCTTTATCCACTGATTGACATTAGGGTTGTTTCCATCTTTTGGCATGTGTGAGCGATGCTACTCGTGTCCTGTTATTGACGTCTGGCTTCTCTTACTTAGACGTTGTCTGGGAGATCCATCAACCTTGCTGCTTGTCCTTACTGTTAGCTTCTTCTCCTCGCTGGGTGCTGTTCCATATCACGTCTCCCTTATCCAGTCTACTTTTAATGGCTTTTGGGTTTCGTTGCCGCCTGCATCTGAGGGTGGTCGAGGCGGGTGGCTGGGGAGTTTGTTCACATGTTTACCAACCACCACGTGTGAACCCAGGGCCCGGGAACACAAAGATAGTGAGGATGTGGTTCCTGCCCTTACAAGTCTTTTGGACTAGATCTCGGGCCAGTAAGTAACTTGAGTGAGGGTGGTGGGCTGAGTATAAACATTTTTTCTTAGAATCCGCAATCCCTTTGCTCTGTGATTTTCTCACTTTTGATAGAAACTCACATCCCAAGATCTCTTTTGCACAAGCACGGTGATGAATGGCAACAAAACTTGGCCTCAGTGTTGGAGAGACAATAGGGAGTGGTGGGGACTATGGCAGACAGGAGAAACACATGTCTTAGCTAAAAGCGGCAGCCAGTGCTCAGCTCTGGCCCCTTGTTGCCCCTTGTGGGTCGGGGGAGGGACGCAGGCCAATATTTCTCTTTTTCGAGAAGGTGGAGGTCTGGATTTTGTATAAAAATCTCCCAATTTTTAAATGTTAGAAACAAATTCAATTAAAAAAATTCACACTGCATGGAATCCACAGAAAGGCTGAGAAATGGTCACAGACCGGAGGAGACTGAAGGGACGCGCAAATAAATGCAACGTGGTACCTGGATTGGATCCTGGAATAGAAAGAGGACTCACATGGAAAAACTGGCAAAATCGAATAAAGTCTGGAGTTTAGTTCATAGTAACGTGCCAGCATTAGTTTTCCCCATGCACCCCGGCAATGTAAGATCTTAAGGATGGAAGAAGCAGGGTGGGGGGTATGTGGAAGCTCTCTGTGCTAACCTTGCAACTTTTCTGTGTATCTGAAATCTTTCCAGAACAGAAAGTTTATTCACACACACACACACACTGCACCGGGCATGCTGTGCAGCTCAAAGAAAACACATCGCGGATTCTGCCTGCGGGCGCGAGTTTGCAGGCCCTGTTCCGGACCCACCAGTCCTTGGCCTTGCTCTCCAGCCCCCGCTCCCCATCTCAGCGTCCAGGCGCCCTGTCCGCCTCACCCAGACCCCTTCCTGGTCGCAGGTGGCCCAGAGGCGCGGGGAGCGGCGGGCGCTGCGCTGTGAGCTGAGCATGAAGGGGTTCGGGCACGAGCTGAGCTTTGTCGACTGCGGGGAGACGCGGAGTCCCGCCACACGCCGGTCCCTGAGCCTGGCTGAGCTGGCCATCAGGCTTCTGAAGGTGCCTCGGGCCGGGCCCCGCCCCTCCCTGCCCTGCCGCCTGGGCTGCTTCCTCTGAGCACTGTGGGGAGAGCACTTCAGAGCACGGAGTGTGGAGCCAGGCCGCCCACGATCAAGGCGTTCAACTTGTCGTGGCCTCAGTTTCTGCATCTGTGCGATGGGGATGATATAATGATAATATCTACTTCATAGAGCTGTTGAATCAAGTGGCTTCAAGCAGTAAAAATGCAACAAAGTGTTTAGAATGCGCCTGGCCCAGACTAGGTGTTCTGTACCACCTGCCGGGCCCACGCCTCTCCTTACCTGGCTCTCCCTGACCTCTGACCTTTTCCCGTAGTAAACTGTCTGAGTTCAAACCCCAGCTGGGCCTGTGTCTAGCTATGTGGACTTGGCTGGGTTTATTTTGTCTGTTTGTGGGCTCAGTTTTCTCATCTGGAAACTGGGGATGATGGTAATGGTCCTCTGAGGGTTGTGTGAGGACTACGTGAGGTTGCACATGCTCGGTGCTCAGTGCTCGGTGCTGGGTGCTCCAGCTGGGTGCTGGGTGCTCAGTGCTCCATGCTGAGTGCTGGGTGCTTGGTGCTGGGTGCTCAGTGCTTGCTGCTCCATGCTCGGTGCTCAGCGCTTGGTGCCCCTGGCCTGTAGCAGGGCCTGTCACGTACACTGTTATGGCTCGTTGGCTGCAGGGGCAGGAGGTGCAAGTGAACCGGAGACTGAACCTACTCTTGGAGGAGCTCACCTTCCCCACCATGTCTGGCCTCCCTGCCCGGCTGGCCCTGAACGCCTCCGCCGCCATCAGTGTCCGGGTCCGAGGGACCGCCGACTTCCAGCGCCTCTCGGATTTCTCTGTGAATGGTTATGTCAAGCCCAGGTAGCTGGCCCCTCGGAGCTGGGGGAGGTGGTGGGGTGGGGGGCGCTGCAGCGAGTGGGGGCGTCAGCATGGGCTGGAGGGGATCCCTCATCACACAGTGCCTGTCGATTGAGGGGTTTTTGTGCCAAGACACCATGAAGAGATGCCAGGCGGTTACGCCCACTTTACAGGGCGGAAGACTGAGGCTTAGGGAGGCCAGGTCACCTGCCCAAGGTCACACAGCAGCGTGAGGCGGCTGGGATTCTGGTCTCGTGTCACAGCACATGCTCTTCCCTCCGCCTCACTCTGGCTTCGAGGGGAGAGGAGGAGGGAAGGAGGGAGGAGCGTGTAAGATGCGAGGGCTCCGAGCCCACGGGACCCACACGGCCACCCACACGACCACGCACATGGTGGACACTTTTCTTATTCCCCCGACGGGGAAGCAGACTCAGGGCCACATGGCACGGACGAGTCTGAGTGGGTCTGGGCGATGCTCATTCGACTGCAGAGCCTGTCACGGGCCCACTGGGCAACTGTCCCCAACCACTCAGCCGGCCTGTCCTTGGTTTCTGGGTCTGACGCGGGGGGCGTGGGTGTGCTGTGCTGGCTGCTTTTTGGCGTGGAGACCCTGGGCTTGGGCTCAATGCACGGGGTTCTAGTCCTGGCTGTCCCACATCCCAGCTATGGGACCTGAGCAAGTGGTCTCACCTCTCCAAGCCTCAGTTTCCTCGTCTATAAAAAGGGGCCACGGATGGCGAGGAGAGGATGGGCGATACGTGTAGCGTGCTTGGCGCACGTGGAGCGCGTGGTCAGCAGGGGCCGCAGTGGAGGGGCCGCTCTGGCTCAGGACTGCAGGGCACAGTCTGACTGGAGGTGGCGGGCGGGTGGGCACCGGGTTTGCGGTCCCCGGGCCTGCAGGGTGCAGCTGGCATGTGCCACTTCCCAGCGCCCTGCTCCAGATCTCGGCTCAGATGGGCACGGCGGGCGCCCTGGGGCAGGCCGGGCTGAGGTGGGTGACCGGCGTCCGTGGCACGGCCAGCCTGGACGGCGGGGTCCAGGCGAGGAGGGGCCGGGACCTCAAGGTGCACCTGAACACGCCCGAGGAGGAGGCCGTGGAGCTGCTCAGCTTCAGGTGGGCGTCCCGTGCCAGCAGAGGGAGCCGGAGTGCGCGTGAGTGAGGCCTGAGGGCTGTGTGCGTATGTGTGAGTGCGTGTGCTTGATCCCCTGTGTGTGTGTGTTGCATGACCATGTGTGTGCGTAAGGGTGTGCCTGTGAGTCTGTGCGTGTGAATATGTGTATCTGTGGGCATGTTTGTGACAGTGTGTGCATGTGAGTGGGGGGTGTCTGTGCGTGTCCTGTGTGTCTGTAACTGTGTGTCTGTGTGCACACGTGTGTGTATGCGTGTGTCACGTGGGGTGGTGTGTCTGTGATGGGGAGTGGGGGTGGCCAAGGGGTGGGGTGGGGAGCTACCATACTCCTCAGCTCCCTAGAGGGGTCCCTCCTGGGCCTGCTTGTCCCTGGCCCCTGGAGCAGTAATTTCAGAGGAAACAGGGGTGAAGACAGGCTACACCCGCCCCCACCTGCTTCCTTCCCTGTTGCCCCCCACACCCCACGCCTGCCCTCCAGGCTCTTCTCCCAGCAGCAGCCAGTGGGGTCCTTTAAAATGTCCGTTAAGACCTGTCACACCCCGCACCTGTTTAAAACCCCTCACTTGCTTCTAGGTCAACACGATTGTCTGGCCCAGTGGGGGCCCTGCCCACCTCTCTCACCTGTCTCCTGATGCTACTTCCTGCCCCTGGCTTCCCCTTTCTCTACCCTGACCGCCTCACACCACCCTTCTTTCTGCGCTCCTAAAGAGGCCGCTTCATTCCCACCCCAGGGCCTTTGCACTTGCTGTTCCCTCTGTCTGGAATGCTGGCTCCTTCTCATGCTTTGAGTCTCTGCTCAAATGTTACCTCTGCAGAGAGCTCCCCACCCCCAGCTAAAGAAGGCCCAGCCCTGTCCCCAAGACAGACCCTATGCCCATGCCATCCCCTGTTTAAGTTTTTCACAGGGCTTGTCACCCTCTGTGTTCGTGGAGTGTCTCCCCCAACACAGTGTGAGCTCCCCCAAGGCCTGTCCTGTTGGTGGTGGAATTGGCCCCAGTGCTCTGGCAGCTCAAGGCGTATCTGTCTGACGAGTGCGTGGAAATGACTTGTTGGGACTGTCCTCTTCCCGCCCAGCTCTAAGCTGTACCTCGTCACTGCGGATGGCACACAGACCCTCGGTCACGTTCCCGGCCCTTCCGAGGCCCGATCCTGTACCCACAAGGAAGGTAGGCAGCAAGCTGGGCCTCCGGTCATGGTCCCAAGATGGGCATCCCGGGGGCGGCTCCAGATTTCCGAGTTTATACCCTTAACTCGCTGATTCTGCTTCTGGAACGCGACCCTGTGAGAAGAAACCTAAGCTGCTTTAAAATGCCCGCGCACCGCGACGTTCCCGGCATCATTACTTACAAGAGGGAAAAACAGGAAGCCGCTCAATTATCCGTCAGGGGCACACAGCTCCACACGGGGGCCCGTGAGCCAAGAGGAGACGTTCACATTTTCAAGTGTCACTTGAAAAAGTAATCAGAAGAAGAAAATTCCATGATGTGAAAAATCCGTGAAATTCCTGTTTTGGGGTCCAGAAAGAAAGTGTGATCGGTTCGCAGCCACGGCCGCTCGTCCGCCTGGGGCTGCCTTGGTCCCGCAGCCACAGGGCTGCGCAGTTCACTCTCCGGCCATTGACAGAAAAAGTTTGCCACCTCCTGGTTTAGTAAACGATCGAGATGTCCGGTCATTTTAAAACCTAAAGAGAAGGAGGTATTTTAATAACAGGAAAGTCTTGGATGAGAACATGGGGGCAAAGGCAACAAAATTGAAAAAAGATGGGGCGGAAATGCGCCAGGGAGCAGCGGATCCTGCGGTCGTTTTTGAGTAAGGCAGGGACGGGCTTATTTAGGTGAATGTCTTACTTGAAGCCCGGCCTGTCCCAAACCCTTAAGGACCTGGCCCTCCTCACGGTCACACCAGGAGGCAGGGGCTGCGATCCGTCCCAGTTTACAGATAAGAAACACCGAGGCACAGAGATGTTAAGTAATTTGCCCAAGGTTGCAGAGCTGGGAAGTGGCTGCGCTGGGGACCTTTAGCAACGTCTGGAGACGCTTTTGATGGTCATGACTAGCGTGGGGGCTGCTGCTGACGTCTAGGGGGTGGAGTTCAGAGGTGCTGCCCGATATCCTGCAGTCACGGGACAGCCCCCAACAAAGGATGACCCGGCCCAGTCGGTCAGTAGCGCTGAGGTTGGGAAACGCTTGTCTACACAGCATGGCCTCCTATGTCTAATGTCTACACAGTACTGTTTCTCTAAAGAAAAGAGAGCAGCTCTGTCCTTTTGGCGTGAGCAGCCGCGGGCCCGCCTGGAGACCCCTGGCCCCATGCTCCTGCTCGCCTGTCTCCGCAGTGGCCCACCCCTGGGGCTGGCAGCTGTGCACGGAAGTGGCCTGGCCGGCAGCCGGTCAGCCCCACCTGCTCTCAGTGCCCGTGTCTGTGGTGGTGACGCTGAAGAAGCAGGACCGCGGGCTCCAACAGTATCTGCTGGAAGCTGCCTATACCGTCCACCCCCAGGTAGGCCCTGTGGAATTGCCCCTTCTGTCCCAGCCAGACTGTGGGGCTCCCCAGGGATCAGCCTTGGGGCTCCCTCATAAAGACAGGGGTCTCCTCTCTGGACCTGTTGGGCTGGGCTGCTCCTGCTGTGGGCTCCCTCCTGCCACAGGACCCTTGCACATGCTGATCCTCTGTTTTGGGGCTCTATGACTAATTAACTCTGAATCAGTCTTTCTATCTCAGTTCAAGGGTCACCTCCTCAGTGCAGCCTGCCTGATTACCCCAAAGTCGTCATGCTCCTCTTTTACTCGCTCTAAAGTTGATGCTCCTCCCCTTTAGACCACTTGTATGTTCGTTAACGGAAGTTAGTCGCTTGTGTCTGTCTTCCCCACCTGTCACTCAGTTCCTGGGGACAGATCCAGTGCCTGCTTTTCTCACCCCCGTGACCCCAGCGCCTGGCACAGAATGAACCCTCACCAGCCTCCTCTCTGGTCCCCTGCTCCCACTCTTGTCTCCTCACCATCTGTTCTCCACCGGCAGCCAGATGGACTTTCCAAAATCCCCATAGATCATGTCTCCTCTGCTGGGAACTCTCCAGTGGCCCCCATCGCTCTGAGTAGGTGCCAGACGCCCTGACCAACGGGCCCTCTGTGATCCAGCCCTGCCAGCCTCTCCTCCCTGTTTCCCTGACTATTTACCAAGCTCAGTGCTCTCCAGACACACTGACCTCCTTTTTTAATGCCAAGCTCATTGCTGCCCCAGGGCCTTTGCACTGTTTCCCCTGCCTGGAGCACCTTCCCAGACGTCCACTTGACTCCCTCGCTCGCTTTCTTCGTCTCCTTGAATGCCCCTCCTCAGAGGCACCTTCCCTGACACCCTGCCAGAGCCCCTCACCCCCTGCATTTGTCAGCCGGGCCCCCATCACCAGCTGCCATCTTATGTACCTTTGTGTCTGGTGGTCCTGTGCCTCCCTGTCTGGAGCGTGGGCCCCGTGAGGGCGGGACTTTGTGTATCTGACGCTCCGTCGTCCTCCCTGTGCCTGCAGCCGGGCCTCGCACACGGTAGTGAACATTCATTGGTGCGAGTGGAGGTGTGTTACTGCAGGATGTTAAACGGGGCTTGTGTCTTAGGCTGTTTTCCCAGGAGCGGACCCGAGCTGAGGATTCGGGCAAGAGTGATTGATTGAGAAAAGGCTCCAGGGGCCAGCCCTGTGGCCGAGTGGTTAAGTTCGTACATTCCACTTGGGTGGCCTGGGTTCCTGGGTTGAGATCCCGGGCATGGACCTACACCACTTGTCAGCCATGCTGTGGCAGCAACTCACATATGAAATAGTGGAGGATTGGCACAGATCTTAGGTCAGGCCTAATCTTCCTCAAGGGAAAAAAGAGGAAGATTGGCAACAATGTTAGCTGAGGGCCAATCTTCCTCAAGAAAAAAAGAAAAACAAGAAAAGACTCCAGGAGGAGAAATTAGGACAGGGAAAGGGAAGAAGCTGAGCAGGGGGTGCTGTGGGGTGAAGTGGCAGCCTCGGCCTGATCCCTGGGGAGCCCCGGAGCAGGCGTTCTGTCTCAGAGCTTGATTCCCTCGAGGCTAAGAGCTGGATGCTCTTCACTCCTGTGCCACGAGCGATGTTCTGGAGGCCCCAGGTGCCAGGCGCTCACAGCAAAGCATGCAAAAGCTGGGAGATGAGTGGGCAGAGCTGGTTAAGGGACTGAGGGGAGCTGGGCAGGGCGCCAATGCCACGTGCACGCCTGGCTTCACTCCCGGCTATTTACTGAACAAATCAAGACCCTGTCGCCGTGGTCCTGGATCCTGCAGGGCCCTGGTCCTCTCCAGGATACTATTTTTGGATCCCCCAAATTCCTGGTTTGGTTCTTGTCTCGCGAGGTCAAGGATGAGCATAAGAACTCACGTGTTTGGGGCCGGCCCGGTGGTGCAGTGGTTAAGTTAGCACGTTCCACTTCTTGGCGGCCCAGGGTTTGCCGGTTTGGATCCCGGGTGCGGACATGGCACCGCTTGTCAAGCCATGCTGTGGCAGGCATCCCACATATAAAGTAGAGGAAGATGGGCACGGATGTTAGCTCAGGGCCAGTCTTCCTCAGCAAAAAGAGGATTGGCAGCAGATGTTAGCTCAGGGCTAATCTTCCTCACCAAAAAAGAAAAAAAGAACTCACGTGTTTGAACAGTGGAGGCAGGGGTCCTCTCTCAGGAAGAGTAGGGACCCCATGAGCACGATGGGGTTCATGACCTTGAAGAGTCCACTGTGTTTCCAGAAGGACAGCTGGCTCCCTCAGGAAGCGTCCGCCCACCTCTTCATGGGCACGCCCGGGTCCCACGTGCCCAGGGATGTCGCGCTGGACCTCAGCTACAGCTGGCCCCAGGGGAAGTTCCGGCTGAAGCTTCTCCACCCCAGGAAGAAGCTCGAGCTGGACGGTAATGACGGGGCGCCTCGCCGGGTGCCAGACCCAGGGCCGGGCCCCTGCTGCCTGCTCACTCGTGGATCCCCCAGCGACCTCTGGGGTCCGCACTAAGTCCAGCCATGTTGACGGGCTCAGAGATGGGAAATGAGTGGAGCGTCCCCCGGTGAATGCAGGACGTTGAGCCCCGGTCTCTGAATTCTTGTTTTGTCCCCCAGGAAAGATGGAGACGCTCCACAGCGGCCGCGTGGGTCACCTGGAGCTGATACTGGATGACAGGGACGTCTACTATGTCAAGGTTGGCTCCAAGTCCTCGGTCACCTGTGTGGCGCCCGCCACCTTCCCGGGCATTTGCACCCCCCCGTCCCAGAGCCCCAGCTTAATAATCGCCACCTGCTTTGGAGTTCTAGCGATTCTTTCCCTGCCCCCAAGCAATAACATTTGTGACTTCTTGTCAGCCAGAAAGGTATAAAGAAGAAAAAACGGGCTCAAATCTCACCACCATTGATGTCAAAGATTGATGATATTAGTGAACACAGGAACGTGCTTTAAAAATTCAGAGTAAAGTATAAAATGGCAAGTTAAAGCATGTCAGTCCCCCAATTTCCGGAAGTGTCAGTGCACACACCAGGAAATCTGTATTCGTGTCCCCCGGCTGCGTAACAGAGCTCCCCAAACTAGGGGGTTTCAATGACAGAAATGTCTCTCTCGTGGTTCTGGAGGCTGAAGTCCAGAATCACGGTGTGGGCGGGGGTGGCTCCTTCCGAGGGCGGGGAGGGAAGATCTGTTCTGGCCCCGTCCTCATTTCTGGAAGATTCTGGCCCTCCTTGGCTTGTCGACACTGTCTTCTCTCTGTGTCTTCACGTTGTCTTCCCTCTGGAGGTCTCTGTGTCCCAATTTCCCCTTTTCGTAAGGACACCAGTGACACTGGGTCGGGACCCACCCTCAGGACCTCGTCTTAACTTGACCTCCTGCAAAGACCCTGTTTCCAGACAAGGTCACGTTCACAGGTCTGAGGGCGAGGACTTAACAGCTTTTGGGTGGGCCACAGTTCTGCCCATAATACAGTAGATTTGCAAAACCTCTTAGTTTTGAGTTTAGTTTCTGTTCGTTTGCTTTCCATGAAAAGGTCCTACGCTTTTCTTTGTTCTCTCTTTGCTGTTAGTTTTACGCCAAAATGTATCTTGGCAAACTTTCTGTACCAGCGTGTGCTGGTACAATTTAAATTTTATTGTGTTAAAAAAGAAAATAGGGGGGCCGGCCCGGTGGCGCAGTGGTTAAGTGCGCACGTTCCGCTTCGGTGGCCCGGGGTTCACCGGTTCGGATCCCGGGTGCGGACATGGCACCGCTTGTCAAGCCATGCTGTGGCAGGCATCCCACATATAAAGTAGAGGAAGATGGGCATGGATGTTAGCTCAGGGCCAGTCTTCCTCAGCAAAAAAAAAAAAAAGGAGGAGGATTGGCAGCAGATGTTACCTCAGGGCTAATCTTCCTCAAAAAAAAAAGAAGAAGAGAAAATAGGTAACACCTTTCAATGATTCAAGGTTCAAAAGATATGAAAGGTTCTAGAACTGACTGTCCGCTGTGTCTAAAGGAATTAGAAGTACAGAAAATGAGAGAGGCGGTTCCTGAGTGGCACTAGCCACTTTCCACGAATTTCTCCATCTTTGCAGAAAGTTCTCTTGGTCAGCATGGGCAAAGAGTTAAACCCTCTCCCTTGCGCCCCGCCCCAAAGCCAGCCGCTGCTGACGTTTTGTGGTTCCTCCCAGAGAAAATCCATGCCCACAGTCTGCAAATAGGTGTCCATATATTTTCACCCCCCCAACCTTTCTGAAAATGAACGTGTGTCCATGTGTTGTGAATGGCTGCGCGATCGTCAATGGAGGGAATTTATTTAGCTGGTTCTGTAGCGAAGGGCTCTGCGTTCTTCCCAGGGTTTTGGTCTTGTCCGTGCACAGCCCTGAGCGCCCCTATGTCTGCGGGGTGAATTCTAGAGCAGAGCAGAGCGATTGTCTCTCAGCTGGTACTTTTCGAGGTTCTCAGCTGGGCGCCTGGCTGGGACTCGGTGGGTCCGCTGAGGTCCTTGCAATCCTATGAAGTTTTGTGTCTGTCCTGCCTTGTGGAAGAGAATTGAGACTTTCCGTGCGATGCTCAAGAGGGTCTGGGACTCCCCAAGGGGTAAAACCGGCAGCTTTACACTCACTCATGCCCGGCAGGACCTCCGGGCGCCTTGGGCTTTGAGTCTGGCCATCCTGCCTCGGTTTCCCGTGTCCATTCAGACAGCTCCAGACTTGAGAATCTGGAGCTAGGGCTGGAATTTTTGCTGCGTAAACACTCTCTGGGCTCCCAGATGGGCTTCCGGCCCGGGCGGGGAGGCGGCCAAGTGTCGGGGAGAGGAGAGCGTCTCCTCCTAAAGCCCCAGCTGCCGGATCATTTCAGAGCCCCCGGGGCCCTGGAGACTCCAGCTGTCGGCTAGACGCACAAGAGCTGACGGCCCCTCCCCGCAGGCCCGCCTGCCGGAACAGCTGGGCCTCCGGAACTTTCTAAAGCCTGTTCTGGGAGTGGGGGATGCAGGTGGCCTTGGGCCCAGGGTCCCTCCTTCAGTCCTCCTTTTAAGCTCGTGTGAAATAAGGAAACTGAGGCACATGAGCTCAGGAACATAAGCCAGCAAAGCGGGGTTCAACTCACGTCAGAGTTCATGGGGTTTCAGGACGGCAAGGGGGCGACTGCTTGGTTTTGGCGCCCCCCCACCCCGCCCGGGGGGCAGTGACGGGCGTCCCGAGCTCCTGGTTCCCTGGAGAGCCCGGTTTACACCCGCCGACCCAGTGCAATGATGACTAGTGTTCTCTCCCACTGTTAAGTGTCCTGGTTTGGGTGAGAAATTCTAGGCACCCTATTCACAGGCTGTGCTGTGGCCACCGCCCAGCAGCCTCGGATAGAGACCCGAGAAAAGCGTTGCCAAGACACACGGTTAAGCGAGAGAAGCAGAGCAGAGCGGAGAGCCTGCCTCTGTTTTCATGTAAGGGGGAGTGCGCATATGTGTGCTCATGTGCACACACTCGCACACGTGCAGACAGACTCGTGGAGGCCCGTGCTGTCTCCTGAAGATGCACAAGAAGTGGGGCACAGTTGTTCCCCGTGAAGGAGACGGGACACCAAGGAGGAGGACACGGCCCGTATTTTTCAGTGTCTTTATTCATTTATTCAATCATTTTTTACCAAGCACCTACAGGGTGCCGGGTCTGGGAAGACAGCTCGATGGAAGACACACACACAGAAAATTCTCTCCCCTTCAAGCTTGCATTCTCGTGGGAGAGACAGTAAGTAAAATGAATAAGCAACCTGCACGGTGATAGGGGGGTGTAAGTGCTATCGGAAAAGGGAATCATTGAGCTGGGTACAGGGGTCTGAAGTTACGTGAGAGGAACGGTCTGGGGTCGGCTTCAGTTTTAATAGGCTGACAAACCTGATGGAGAAGATAACTTGTGGCAAAGACGTGAAGGATGTGCAGAAGAGAGCCATGTGGTTCTGTGGAGGGAGGGCATTCCGGGTAAAGGGCACGGCATGTGCAAAGGTCCTGAGGACAGAATGTGCCTGGCGTGTTAGAAGCATAGCATGAAGGCCCCGGTGGTTGGAGCAGAATAGCAAAGGGAACAGAGGTGGAAGGACAGATCGTGTAAGACCTTGCCGAACAGTAATCAGAAGACAGTGATTTGTGACTGTTGTCAAGGAGCAAAGGCAAAAACAGGATTTATGAGAGAGCACAAAGTAGCGGACAGTCTGGGAACAGTGAGGCTGTTTTTACACCTTTTGGGTAAACAGATCAGCTGGCGGCCAACAGAGAGGGCTGTTGGCTTGGTCTGCAGTCGGCAGGGACCATCAAAGACGAGCGTTCCTGCGTCCCCTCTGCCAGTGTCCCCCTGCGGGCGGCTCTGCCTTTGCTGGCCGGGGCTGCACCACCGACCTCCACAGAAAGTCTTGGCCTTGCTGGTCTCCACGAGGACAGTGGCTTTTCCCCTGAGAAAGATGGGCGTGCGTGACCCTGAATGACGCAAAGGGGTCGCCTGGTCGCCGGGTGAACAGATGGCGGGGCCAGGGCGGGAGCGGGAGAGCCGGGAGGATGATGTCGCAGCGATGCAAGCACGATGACCAGGGCTTGAGCCGGGCAGTGTGGAGGTGGCCAAAGTGGTCGGCTCCCCAAATATTCCGCAGGGAGAGCTGACCAGGGTCCCTGATGGACTGGACGATGGAGGAATGAGAGGGCGAGACAGAGAGTCCCTTAGCCTTCCGTCTGGATTCGTAATAGTTTGAAAAACATCAAGTTTAAGAAATTGGAGAAGGATCAGCCTAGAAGGCCATTAGCTGGACTCCGTCCCCTGCCTTCTGTCCTGCCCCAGTTCCTGTGGTGGGGACCACGCCTGCTGGCCGAGCCCGTCCCCTTAGGTGATGCTGGGGCCTTTCCAGGGCCGGAGCGACCTGCGGCCAGCGGCGGGCGGGGAGGCCCAGCAGTTCGAGGCCCAGCTGGAGGTGAAGCTGGTGACAGCGGGCAGCCCCGTGGTCATCGCTGGGAACCTCAGCCGGCAGGCGGGGAGCAAGTTGGCATTTTCCGTGTTCCTGAACAACCTGCTGAGGGACCAGGCCCACCTGTCAGGTAGGAGGAGGGACCCCTTCCTGCCACACCTTCTCCGTGGCCGGGTGCTCCAGGAGGCGGGCTGAGTGCCCCACTTGTCGTCCCTGTGCCCTGAACCTGCCAACATTAACATCCCATCTAAGGAAAACTCCAGCCTCTGTGTCTGCTCACGGCTTCCGTATGACCCCCCTGAGACCCCCTCCAATGCATGGACCACCCTCCAGGAACCACCATGCCCGTCCCCTCCCTGCCCGCTTTCCCCACAGCACTGCTGGAGAAGAAGGCAGAGGACGGGCTGCAGGTGGTGACCCTGGGTGGCGAGCTCTTCGTGCCGGGGCTCGTGGGGCTGCGCGCCGGGGGCCTCCTGCGGCAGCGGGGCGGCCTCTGGACCAGCTCCCTGAGCGTCAAGTACGGCCTCCTGGGTACGGCACCGTGTGCGGGGGGCGCGGTGGGAGGTGGCAGGATCTGCACCATCTGCTGGAGCTGTGGCTCCGAGGGCGAAGGGAGCACTGTCACCTTGGGTGTTCTGGCCTCACCGCATCGCTCCTTAGCCAGTTGTTCGTTCCATCGGCTGTCAATGGCACTGAGCACCTGCTCATTAGAATAAAAGTGTGTGCGCACGCACGTGCCTGTGTTCAGGGGGCATAAACCTGTCTCTTAAAACCCCCCCATCAGCAGGTCCCACTGAGTGACCTTAGGTGGGGTGGATCCTGGGGGATGGACTGAGGCTGGGCTGAACACTCCTGTCCTTGGAACGGGGAGGGAGGGCTGCCTGGCGGAGGAAGGGCAGGGGTCTCTGGGTCGCCCCGCGTAGGTCAGGCGAAGCAGCCGGCGCAGGAGTGCAGCACCGGCCAGAAGCTGCGGGCGGAGAGCAGCCCGGAGGGCGCCTACCAGCTGGAGCTGGACCACGAGCTCCACTGCACACAGCTCCCGGTGTTCAGCCACAAGGTGGGTGCCCAGGGCGGGCGGGGAGTCTGGAGGGAGCCCCGGGTCAGGGAGGTGGTGGGGCGAGCACCCTGAACGCGTCCTCGAAGAGACGGATTTGCTCCAGGTCACGGACGGGAGCGGATCTGGAACTGGAACGTCGGTCTCAGTTTTCCATCCATTTGTTCAGTTAGTCTTTATTAAACACCTACTGTCTGCACCGTGGGGAGAGCTGCGCACAAGGCAGAACTTCGTTTCTGCCATCCTGTTGCTGGGTAGGGGCAGAATGAAAGACAGTCCAAATCAAGGGAGACTTAACTGCCCACGCGTGGTAAAGGGGCAGAGGCTGAGAGCATAACAGAGGGGAATCTAGTTTGCATGGGCACCAGGGAAACCTTCTTTGGGAGAAATAAATTTTAAGCTGGAAATTAAAACATGGGACAGTTCTGTTCCCCTGGAAGCATGCTGCAAGCAGAGAGAGCAGCAGGTGCAAAGGTCCTGGGGCAGGAGGGAAAATGGAGCGGTTAAGGACCTGGCAGTTCACCAGAGTGGCTGGCGGGGTGAGCAGAAGGGAGGAGCGGCTGCTCCTTTGTTAATTTACTTGTTTCAAGTTTGCCTCTCCCGCTGGGTCGTTGCCCCCATGAGAGCGGGGTCTTCTGGTTCCTTCATTCCTGGGTATGTGGTGCCCAGTGCTGCACTTAGTACCTACTTGGTACTTGGAAAATTGTGTTCTATGAATGAATAAATGATGAGCCTGTGGTTCAGAGGTAGGAGAAGGCAGCAGGAAGCCTCAGGGGTGAAAGCCTGATCCGCTCGGGTTCTGTCCAGGGAGCCGGAGGCTGCCCGGGAGAGTGGGGATCAGGGGCTCTTGGGTTTCTGTGAAGCAGGTCAGGAGTCATCCTCCCCCGGCTCCTGGCTCTTTCGCTCTGTATCGGGGCCTGGAGCAGGGAGAAGCACTCAACTGGGGCTCAGAAATTAAGGGGCACCAGAAACGCAGTCTCAAAGGCGAATCGCGTTCCAAGGCGATATTTTACAAAATCAAAATCATTGCAATCAAACCCGCACCTCCTCCGGAACTGCCTCCCCAGAGAAGCCTGCTCCCCGGGCGGGTGGTGGTGAGGACGCAGACAAGTCTTCCTCGGGGGTCTCCCTGGCGGGGTGTGTCCCCAGGTCCAGCTCCGGCACGAGGATGGCCCGGGCCGCCTGCACTCGCAGCTGGAGGCGAGCTACGGGAAGCAGTGGGGCGAGAGCAGCAATGAGAGGCGAGTCCGCCTCAGCCAGACCTTCCAGAACGACTCCGGCCCGGCCCTGAGCAGCTACTTCATGGAGGTGAGCCCGACCTCTGCAGGCCAGAGTTCAGAGTGCAGGGGCAGCTGGGCAACGCAAAAACCTACCCCCCCCGCCCAGTGTCTCTTCAGGCCTTGATCGCAAGGACACAGGCAGCCAAAACTCAGGCTTGGGGCCAGCCCCGTGGCCTAGTGGTTAAGTTTGGTGCTTGGCTTTGGTGGCCTGGGTTTAGTTCCCTACACCACTCGTCAGTAGCCACACTGTGGTGGTGACCCACATACAAAATAGAGGAAGACTGGCACAGCTGTTAGCTCAGGTGAATCTTCTCAAGCAAAAAGGGGAAGATTGGCAATGGATGTTAGCTCAGGGCCAATCTTCCTCAGCAAAAAAAAAAAAAAAAAAAGAAGAAGAAGAAGCCTCAGGCTAGTCACCTTACCTTTCGCATCTCCAGCCCCCACATCCCTGGGAGTCCCAAGGACTGCTAAGGGGCCGTTTGTAAGAGGGCTCGTCTGCAAGGCTGTTTGCAATCTGTTGTCTGCAAAGGGCTTGGGAAACAAGATTCCAACTGTAAAAGCACAGATTTCCATCTGTAAAAAGTGCATTTTGGAAACGAGTTCACTTCCAGGCTTTACTGGAGGGGTAGCCGTTTCTGGTAAGTCAGGAATAACCGAGCCCTTAGCCCCTGAACGGGCAATGTGCTCTTAGAAGGCACATGCTTAGCTTTGTGTGTTTATTTTTAAATTGTTTAAAAAACTTTTTAATTATGGTAAAACATATATAACATAAAATTGACCATTTTCATCACTTTGGGGTGTACCGTTCAGTGGCATTAAGCACATTCCCGTTGTCGTGTGATCACTGCCACCATCCGTCTCCAGAACTTTTTCATCTTGTGAAGCTGAAACTCTGTTCCCGTGGATCACTGACTCTCCGTTCCCTCTCGCTCCAAGTCCCTGGAAGTCGCCATTCGGCTCTCTGTCCCTGAGGAGTGTGACTGGGTGCCTCGGAGGAGTGGAATCAGGCAGTGTCTGTCTTTCCGTGACTGGTGTATTTCACTTAGCATCACGTCCCCTGGGTCCATCCAGCTGGTAGCACACGACAGAATTTCCTTCCTTGTTAAGGCTGAAGGACACTCCGTTGTGTGGATGGACCGCGTTGTGTTCATCCGGTCATTCACCGATGGCACTTGGCTTCTCCTTTGGGCTCTTGTGAATAACGGTGCTGTGAACACGGGTGTGCAAACGCCTGTTTGAGTCCCTGCTTTCATTTCTTTTGGGTGTGTGCCCAGAAGCAGACGTGCTGGATCAAGTAGTGATTCTGTGCTTGACATTTTTAGCA
This sequence comes from Equus quagga, assembly GCF_021613505.1. Classification (NCBI taxonomy): domain Eukaryota; kingdom Metazoa; phylum Chordata; class Mammalia; order Perissodactyla; family Equidae; genus Equus; species Equus quagga. The sequence goes on along the minus strand of NC_060273.1, from coordinate 9,392,439 downwards.
ACTGCCTCCTGTTTTCCATAGTGTCTGCACCATTTTACAGTGTCACCGTCAGTGCACAAGGGTTCCAATTTCTCCACATTCTCACCAACACTTGTTATTATAACTTCTGGGGGTTTTTTTGATAGTAGCCATCCTAATCGCTATGAGGTGGTATCTCGTATCTTCGATTTGCGTTTCCCTGATGATTAATGATGTTGAGCATCTTTTCACGTGCTTATTGGGCATCTGTATGTCTTCTTTGGAGAAATGGCTATTTCAGTCTTTTGCCCATTTTTGAATCAGGTTGTTTGTTTTATTGTTGTTGTTGAGTTGTGGGAGTTCTTTATATATTCTGGATGTTAACCCCTTATCAGATATATGATTTACAAATATTTTCGCCCATTCCTTGTGTTGGCTTTTCATTCTATGGATAGCATCCTTTGATGCACAAAAGTTTTTAATTTCGGTATAGTCCAATTTGTCTATTTTTACTTCTTTTTTTTTTTCCTGAGGAAGACTGGCCCTGAGCTAACACCTGCACCAATCTTCCTCTGTTTTGGATGCGGGTCTCCGCCACAGCGTGGCTGTTGATGAGTGGTGTAGGTCTGTGCCTGGGAACCGAACCTGGGCTGCCAAAGCAGGGCGCACTGAACTTAACCACTAGGCCACAGGGCCGGCCCTGGTCTATTTTTACATTTGTTCCCTATGTTTTAGGTGTCACATTGAAATAATCATCATCAAATCCAATGTCATGAAGCTTTTAAATACTGTGTTTTCTTCTAAGAGTTTGAGAATTTTAGCTCTCATATTTAGGTATTTCATCTATTTTGAGTTAAATTTTGTATATGGTATAAGATAAGGGTCCAAATTCATTCTTTTGCATGTGGATATCCAGTTTTCCCAGCACCATTTGTTGAAAAGACTGTCCTTTCCCCCATTGAAAAGGCTTGTCGCCCTTGTTGAAAATCATTTGAACGTAAATGTGCGAGTTTATTTCTGGGCAATCTGTTCTGTTCCATTGGTCTGTGTGTCTGTCTTTATGTCACTACCATACTGTTTTGATTACTGTATCTTTGTGAGACCCCCAACTTTGTTCTTCTTTTTCAAGATTGTTTTGGCTATTTGGGGTCCCTTGAGATTCCATATGAATTTTAGGATGGCTTTTTCTATTTCTGTCCCCCTAAAAAGTACCACTGGGGTTTAATAAGGATTGTGTTAAGTCTGTAGATTGCTTTGGGTAGTATTGATATCTTAACAATATTAAGGCTTCTAATCCATGAACATGGGTTGTCTCCATTTATTTGTGCCCTCTTTCATTTCTTTCAACAACATTTTGTAGTTTTCAGTGTGCAAGTCGTCTGCCCTCTTGGTTAACTTCATTCCTAAGTATTAAATTGCTTTTAAGTGATACCAATACGACATGAATAAATCCTCCTTCTGAAAAAAAATATATAAATATGTAAAATAATAAATATATAAAATAAGGCTAAAATTCCTTTCCAGTTACCATCCCTGATCCTGGTCCCTCCGCCACTGCCCGGAGGGAACCACAGTTATAGTTTGGGGCACTGGAGAAGAGCGATTTTCCTATTTGCTTGCTCTTGTGGACCCATCACAAACACTTAGTTCTGTTTGGTGAGGCTTGCTGTGCGTCCTTTGGCAATGGATCTTGGAGAATGTTTCTGGTTGTTTTATAGAGATCTACCTTATTCTTTTAAACACCTGCATCGTGTTCCATATGTGGCTATCCTGCATTTTCTTTGGCTGTTTCACTCTTGTGGTTTCACTCTTGTGGTTTCTAATGTATGCCTGAACATCCTTGGGCATGTCTCCCTGGGTGCACGTGTGACAAGGCCTCTGGGGCAGCTGTCACAATGTGGAACTGCTGGGTTACGGAATTGGTGCATTTGTAATTTGCTGCCTTTTGCCAATTTGCCCTCCAAAATGTCTGCCCCCATCACCCACCTCCCAGCCACGTCCAAGAGGAGCGGTTTCCGTATTCTCACCAACACTCGAGTTTCACCATCTGCAAAATATTGCCGATGTGGGTGGAAATGGTATCTCGTTGTTTGAATTTGTACTTCCCTGATTACTTTATGAGGCTGGGCTTCATCTTTTTGTGTATTTATTCTGCCGTTGCATTACCCTTTCTGTGAACTGCTTTTTCATATCGTTTGACGTTTGGAAAAAAATTAGAATACTTGAGTTTTTTATTGATTGGTAGGAGTTCTTTATATAACTGCCGTAGATGTGTCATAGGACAATTCTAAAATGTGAACATTTCTTATTTCTAGAAAACCCGTGCCCCCCAGGGTTTTAGTGAAGAAATTGGAGACCTCTGGCAGCATCAATGCAAGTGTGGCAGGCACCACGCTAGGTCTGGGAGACAAATATGAATAAAATAATCTTAATCTTCTTAAACATCCTTAAGAATCTGACAGTGAGCAGGACAGGAAGGGCAGAGTGAGCAGTGATGAGCCATTTTTTTTGTTGCCAGACCATGTGTCCGACACTTCGTTTGTATTCTCTCATTTCATCCCTGTGAGGTAAGCATTATCTGTCCGCATTTTCCAGACGAGCAATTGGGTAAATGGACTTGTCTGAGGTCTCACAGCGACTAGGTGGCAGAATTTTGGGTTTAAATTCCACTTTGCCTCTTTGCAAACCTCAGGCATCCAGAATGGGAGAAGTAAAGCCACAGGCACAAATGCCTCATTTTATTGCGCCCCACTTTATTGCTCCCCACAGATATTGGCTTTTTTGCGAGACCCTCCACCAGCAAAAAGATTACAGCTCACTGAAGGCTCAGGTGATGGTTAGCATTTTCTTGGCAATAAAGTATTTTTTAATTAAAGTATGTACTTTTTTTTCCTGGATAAGGCGATTTCACGCTTAATAGACTACAGTGTAGAGTAAACATAACTTTTATATGCAATGGGAAAGCAGAAAATTCGTGTGACTCGCTTTATTGCGATATTTGCTTTATTGTGGTGGTCTGGAGCCAAACCTGCATATCTGGGGGTATGCCTGTATCTCTATTTACAGATGACGTGATCCTGTATTTAGGAAACTCTGAAGAATCCACAAAAAACCTATTAAAGCTGATAAATGAGTTCACCAAAGTTGCAGGATACAAGATCAATACACAAAAATTAGTTGTGTTACATTAGCAATGAAAAACTTGAAAATGAAATGAAGAAAACAATTCCATTTACGATAGCATCAAAAAGAGTAAATACTTAGGAATAAATTTAGCAAAGGAATGTAAAACTAATACTCTGAAAACGACCAAACATTATGGAAAGAAATTTTTAAAAACGTAAATAAATGGGAAGACATCCATGTTCTTGGATTGGAAAATTCAATTTCAAGATGACAGTACTTCCCAAATTGATTCAAAATTCCTTAAATCTGTCCCTACAAAAACCTGAGCTGTCTTTTTGGCAGAAGTTGACAGGCTGATCCTAAAATTCACATGGAATTGCAAGGAACCCAGAACAGCCAAAACAGTCTTGAAAAAGAAGAACAAAGTTGGAGGACTCATTCTGTCCCAATTTCAAAACTTACTGCAAAGCTACAGTAATTAAGACAGTGTGGTACTGGCATAAAATAGACATATAGACCAATGGAGTAGTATTAGGAGCCCAGAAATAAATCCTTATGTTTACAGTCAATTGATTTTTGACAAGGATGCCCAGACACTTGCAGATGGGGAAGAATAGTCTTTTCAACAAATGGTACTGGGCCAACTGGAGATCCATGTGCACGGGAATGAAGTCGGACCCTTACCTCACACCATATATAAAAACGAACTCAAAATAGATCATAGACCTAAAGTTAAGAACTATAAAACACTTAGAAGAAAACATAACAGTAAATCTTCCTGACCTTGGATGAGGCAAGGGTTTCTGAGATATGACACCAAAAGTATAATAACAAGAAAAATAGATGCTTTGGACTTCATCAAAATTAAAAATGCTTGTGCTTCACAGGACACCAATAAGAAAGTGAAATAGCCCACAGAATGGTAGAGAACATTTGTAAATCATGTATCGGATACAGGATTGGTATCCAGAATATATAAAGAGCTCTTACAATTCAATAATAAAAAGACAGATCAAGAATTTGAATAGATATTTCTCCAAAAAAGGTATACAAATGGCCATAAGCACATGAAAAGATGCTCGACATCATTAGTCTTTAGGGTAATGCAAATCAAAACCACAATGAGATACCACTTCACAGCTATTACCGTGGCTAAAATTTAAAAAGACAGACAAATAATAAGTGTTGATGAGGATGTGAAGAAATCAGAACCCTCATATATTGATGGGATCATAAAATGCCGTGACTGTTTGGAAGAGAATTAAAGACATGTGTCCACAAAAAACGTGAACATTTATAGCAGCGTTATTCATAATAGCCAAAAAAATAAAAACAAACATTCATCAACAGATAAGTGGGTAAGTAAAATGTGATGTACCCACGCAATAGAAGATTATTCAGCAAGAAGAAGGAAGCAAGTTCTGACACAGGCTACAACATGGATGAACCTTGAAGACATGGTGCTAAGTGAAAGAAGCCAGACCCCAAGGCCACACACTGTATGATTCCGTTTATATGAAAAGTCCAGAATAGGTACATCCGTAGAGACAGAAGGTAGATCAGTGGTTTCAGGGGCTGTGCGGAGGGGGCAATAGAGAGGGACTGCTGACGGGCACAGGGTTTCTTTTGGGGATGGGCTGGGGCAGTTTCTGATGGCCAGAGCACTCCGGCCGACCCCCGGCTGTAGTGGAGAGCCAGTGGAATGTTCTAGGTGGAGAACAGCCCGACCTGGCTAGCATCTCAGGTGTGGGTCTTCTTCAGTTCGTGCTGCAGGTGCCCGTGCGGCACGTGGATTACCGCATGCAGCTGCACCACTCCAGCCTCCGCCAGCCCCACGTGCAGAGCAGCACATACCTGAAGGTGCAGTGCAATGGGCGGCTCCCCTTCGTGGCAGGCTTGCAGTGGAAGGACACGTCCCGGGCCACCCTGTGGAAGTGGAAAGGTGAGTGTCGTCTAGGAAATCTCCTTGGCGAGCAGTTAAGATTTCTGGCCTCCAGGCCTTTGCTCAAGCCATGCCTGCTACCTGGAACACCCTTCCCTTCTCATTGCCTGGCTAACTTGACTCAGACTTTCAGTGTAGCCCGTGACACTTATAATTATATCCTGGTGTCTCACCCTCGCCAACAGAGCTCCACATGACAGGTCCCTGCCTACCTGTCCAAGCTTATCTTACCCCACTTTCCACAGTGTGCGTTATCCTGAAGCCCCACTGGCCTCCTTTCTGTTCCCCAAATGTACCTCAGGGCCTTTGCACTTGCTGTTCCTTCTCCTTGGAATGCTCTTTCTCTCACTTAAAAAAAAAAGTGGATTTACCATAGTTTATCCTTGAATTAATTTTTTGAATTAATTTTTATTTTTATTGAAGCAATACATAGTTTGAAAAGTGAATTCAACTATGAGTTGGTGAATGTTGAAAGTGGGTGAGTGTTACATGGGGGCTCATCATCTTATGCTCGCTACTCATGTGTGTACTTAAAATAAATTTTTTAAAGCTTTAAAAAAGTTTATAATGAATAGAGTAATTCTCTGCTTTCTGTCTTCCTATCGCAAGTTTTGCATAAAACAGCAACCACTATAAATTCTTTTAGCTGTTTCTTGTTATACTTTCTATCTTTTAAAATAATATAATCGTGCTACTATTTCTTGGGTTTTCTTTTATGTATTCTCCGTCAGTGTCTCACCAGACAGGATGAGAATTTAAGTCTTACACTAGCCCTTTTCAAATATCTGTTTCCTTCCATTCCCCTGAAAGAGTCACGTTTCATTAATATTCAGTGTTTACAAATTTGTGACTCTTCAATTTCCTTCCTAGTCAAGACACATGGTGTTCTACAATTCTAACTTTTTGTTTTTCCTGGAGTTATAGTTGCCTTTTTTTCCACTGTTTGATTAGTTTTCTATTTTCCTCCTGCTAATTATTTCCAGAATTTTCCACTGTGGGGCAAAGCTTTTCTCCAGAAGGTCAAGCTCATCAGCTTATTTATCAGCTTGAATTAGTTCTTGTATTTTTCCTGGAGACCCTCTTCCTGGAGCCTCTGTCGTCCTCCTCCAAGGCAGACCAGGTGTACAGCTGTGGTCCCTCCATCCTCATCCTGGGAATTCCCCCTTCCTCCCCTCTGGGTCACAGCCCCTGTTTCTTGGACTCATGTCATCATCTTCCTTGGTTTACCCTTTTGTTCTGATGGCGCACGTCTTCCAGTAGCTTCCCGAGAGAAGGTGCATGGGAGGTGTATGAGATTCCTAGAGCTGCTCTAACAAATTACCACAAACAGCGTGGCTTAAAGCGATGGAAATGTATTCTTGCACAGATCTGGAGGCTGAAATTCTGAAATCAAGGTGTCAGAGGGCCCTCCTCCCTCTGTGACCCTGGGTAGAATCCTTCCCTGCCTCTTCCTGGCTTCTGGTGGTGGCCACTGATGCTTGGAGCTCCTTGGCTTGCAGCTACACCACCCCGATCTCAGTCTGTTGTCACACGGTGTTCTGTGTCTGTGTCCAGACTTCCCCCTTCTTGTAAGGACACCAGTCCTACTGGGCTTAGGGCCCACCCTACTCCAGTACGACCTCATCTTACTAATTATACCTGTGATGACCCCATTCCCAGATGAGGTCGCATTCTGACCTACGGGGGGCTGGGAATGGCTATCTTTTCAAGGGACACAGATCAACCCATAACGGATGTAAACATTTTGAAACCCCGAATGTTTAAACTGGCTTCCTTCTACCTGGGTAATTCGTCTGAGGAGAGAATTCTAGTTTCCCCCTTTGGGGTTTTGAAGACGTCCCTCCACCGTTGTCTCGAATTGGTTGAGAGGTCTGACACCATTTCTGATCCATCGTCTTTTGCACGTGCCCCTTTTCTCGCTGTCTGCTAGCTTTTGGGAGCTTGTCTGTACTCCTACTGTCTTTAGATCTTTTCATGACGAGCCCTGGCGTGTACCTACCCTCATCCATTGTCCTGGGCACTTAGCATCAGCCCTTTCAATATGGAAACACGTCATTTGGGTCTTGGCACTTTTCTTTGATCATTTCCTTCCCTCTGTGTTCTGGAATCCCGTTGGTCCGACGTTGGTCCTCAGAGATGGAACCTCTCATTTTCTTTCTTTTCTTTCCCTTCTTCCATCTCTTTGTCCTTTTGTTCTGTTTTGAGGGCTGGCTTCCTCCACTTCATCTGCCAGTCCTTTGACTGACATTTTAATGTTGGCTATCTTATTATCTCCAAGAGCTCTTTTTTTGTTCCAGAAAGTTCTTTTCTGATAGCGCCTGGCTCTGTGAATGCATCCTCTCTTCTTACTTCTCTGAGAGCTTATGTTATAGAATTGGGGATGCTTCGATCTCTTCTCCCTGATTTCTTTTAGTTTCTGAATTTCCCGTTAGTGGGTCTCCCCAAAACACCAGGCAGGATGTGGGGCTGTGCTTCTGTTGAGGAGTCGGCCGCTTGGCACCAGAGTGGAAGGAGGCTCTAAGTGTAGGGCGGGGGTGCACTTCTTGGTTGGTGGGCTTCCCTGCTGAGCAGCCGGGTGGGGACCTGGCTCTCCTTGGGGACCCCCAGAGCCTGTATCTGTGGATCTTTTTTTTCCTGTCATTCTGTGCTGCCGTGGGACAATCTTCGCATGGCCTGTGGACGGGTACAGTGGGCAGTCACTGGGCTCCGCTCTATTCAGTGTCTCGCCCTTCTCAACTTCGCAGCTCACCCTCTGCTTTTTCTGTGCCCTGCATCTGCACCTCCCTGCCTCAGTTTCCCCAGACAGTAAATCTCCCACCTTCAGCACAGGGTGGGGCTGCCCTCCCCTGTGACAGCCTCCCACTGTCGTTCATCTGGGTCTCAGCTCACCTGTCACATATTCATGGAAGCCATGGCTGACCTGCCTGATCTTCAGGGAATTCCGTCTTTATTTTCCTCCATAGCACTCGGCATTTTCTACTTAGGTCTCATGACCCGTGTTTATTTGCTTGGGACCGGTCCCTCCCCACCATCCACCACCCCCAGACGACAAGGTCCACAAAGGCAGCGGCTGCGACTGCTTGTTCACTGCCAGATCCCACGTCTTGAGCGATACTTGTCGAATCATAATATTCATTGCAAAGGAGGAGAGGGTTCTGCGCCCTAGCTTAGTTCCTGGTGGAAGGGCAGAAGGTTACGCTGAATGTCACCTTCTTGCTGATTGATGGTGATGATTGTGCCCTTTAGTCTTCTTGATGGATCCCATACCCGGGATCAGTACTGTTGTGCCCATTTGACAGATGATGGCAGCCCAGCCTCAAGGAGCTCACACAGCTTGGAAGACTAAAGGCCATGTGCTTTATTATCACACTCCAATGCTCCCCCTCCAACTCCTTCCAGCATTTCCTTTCTCCAACACGTTACGATGAAATTTTCAAACATACAGAAAAGTGCATAGAATTATGCGGTGAACACCAACATCCTCTCAACCCAGATCCTACCATTAACGTTTTCCTCCACTTGTCTTATCAGGCATCTATCCACTTACCCATCCATCTTATTTTTTGATGCAGTTCAAAGTAAGTTGTAGACATCGATGCATGTCACCTCTAAACATTAAATAGAGCAAAATGCACACATCTCCGGGGGACCATTGATAAGTCTTGACAGGTGCCCACGGTCAAGATTCAGAACATGACCATCATTCTAGAAAGTTCCCTCCCGCCCCATCCCAGTCGTTCCCAGTCCTGAGATGTGCCCACGGGGGCTGTGCTGAGGCCATCAGAGCCCCTTGCTACCTGCCGGAAGCTCCCTTCATACCCCTTATACCGGCTTCTCCCTCTTGGCCCCTCGCAGGAGGCTTGAACCTGGACAGTCCGTGGCTGACGGTCTCTGCGGTGCACAGGCTGTCCTGGCCCCACCCGGCCACGTTCCAGGCTGTCCTGGAGCTGACGCTGGGCAAGGCCTGGACTCTCAAGAACCTGGTGATGAACGTGGCCTGCAGGAGCCGGGGCCTCGACAGGGAAGGCAAGATCCACGTCTACACCCCAGCTACCACTTACCTCCGGGTGCGCATGCTCAGCCCCGCCCCCAGCCACACCCCCAGCCCAGGAGCAGTGCCCGCCCCTCAGGTCTTCCCTGCAGCGGGGGAAACCTGGCTGTGGGCCGATACCAGGTCTCCGATGTACGGAGTTCGGCTCACCTGCTGTTTACAACCTTCAGAGATAGTTGCCAGGTGGATTTAGAAGAGCGGACCCGAAAATCATTCTCGCTTTCCCTTCTTCTTGCTTAGCAGCTGATAAAGCAAAATATGAAAGCAGGTTGAAATGTAGCTTGGAAGCAAGTAGACCTTGGGGCTTTTCCCAAAAACCAGAATGAAAACTTAATGTAGGTCAGTTTTATACAGACTTCTCAGGGTAATTAAGTCTGCCTTTTAGCGAGTATTTGATCACAGATGCAAAGCAGGGTTTGGAGGAAAACCAACCAGCCTTATCACTAGAGAAGGACTTCCCTGGTGTCACCCTAGGGAGCCTGGCACATAAATCCTCTCCCCATGCTGGGATGCTGTGCAGACGCAGGGTGGGCCAGCCCTGACTTGGGCCTGGAAGGAGGCAGCTCAGTGGGCCCGTCTGGGGGACAGCACAGTCCCCTCTGAGGCTGGGGCCCTGTGGTCCCAGGTCAGAATCAGGGTGATCGGGGTGTTCCTGGTGAGCAGAGGGACCTGAGGAGGCCTCCGTATGGCAGATGGAGCCAGGACAGGAGTGCGAGGCAGGGTCGGCCAGCCAGCTCCCGCGGATGGCCCAGCCAGAGAGCGTGATGGCGGGCCGTGCCGGGCAGGGGCAGTGGCAGTAGAGTTGGGGTCAGGTGTCCAAATTCCAGAACTGGTTTGAAGGTGGAGCTGACGGATTTGCTGATGGATTGGCAGTGGGGAGGGAGCAAAGGAGAAGAGACTAATGACCCCCGGGTTTGGCCCAAGGAGCTGGGCGGAAGGAAGTACCATGTGCCGAAATGGCAAAGCCAGCAGCCAGGGGCCCACGGGTTCAGGGGGAGACCGAGGGTCAGTCACATAGGGGAGGAGGGTTACGGAGTTCAGGCATTTGGTGGGAGGTTCAACCATGCCCAACCGCATCTTGGCCCCATCTCCTTCCCTCGTGAGGCCCCTGAGTGAGCTGTGTGGACAGGGACAGTGGCGGGCAGGACACAGGCACCATGATAGTTCTAGTGGGCTTGAGCTGGGGCTAGGGGTCCCGCCCAGCGCAAGGCTGAAGTGCTCTCCTCCCCCAGCCCCAAGGCAAGGCAAAAGAACGCACAGCTCTTCCGAGGCCTGAAGACCACTTGACGATGCAGGGAGAGAAGCCACCGGCAGGCGAGTGCTCCTCAGGGCACAGAGACCCTGCCCGCTAGTAATAGTGGCCCAGTGAGATCATAGTCCCTCCTGGAGCTAAAGGGGAGAGAGGACGAAGGGAGTTATGTCCGCTCAAGGTGACCCTGTAGGGAACAACCAATTCTGCCTGGACCAGTCAGGAAAGGCCTTGCAGGGATGGCATTGGAGGGGTTTTGAAGTATGAGTAGGAGTTCGCCAAGTAGGAATTGTGTATAAAGACAACCCCAGGTGAGGGAATAGGGTGTGCAGAGGCCTTGGTCACCGTCTCCTGCCGCACTGCAGGTTTCCATGGTGACGGCCCTGGCACGGAGCTTCTTCCGCAGCCGGAGTGAAGTCGAAACAGCCTGGAGTGCGGCCGTGCAGAGTGAGATCCAGGCTGAGAACACCTGGGACCGTAAGATCCTTCACTGCTGGTTGAAGGGCCCCCAGCGGGAGCTGAACCTAACGGCAGCCTGCAGGCACGTGGAGCAGGTGAGAGTCCAGCGGCCGGTGCTGGAGGCTCCATCCCCGAGGGAACCCGGATCCCTCACCTGGCATGGGGAAGGGCTTTGTCCACCAACTCAGCCTATTACCTGGGGACTCCCTGAGCCTCAGTTTCCTTATCTGTAAAAGGGACCCTGGTCATATTAGCACAGACCCCAGAGAAAAGCTTGGCTCCTGGGGCCAGAAGCCCAAGTTCCTCGTTGCTGGCTGGGCACCTGGGGAGCTCTGGCCGTACCCACGCCAGCTTATGGTCTGACTGGGGTGGAAGCCACAGCCAGGTTCAGCAGCCCTGCTCAGGTGGTCGTTCCCGGGGGCAATGGGTGGGCAGTGGGAGCCGCCCCTTGTGCCCCCCCAGGGCAGGATGTCAGCAGCTTGGTCCTTGCCGCCATCCCTCCCCATCGGCCTGGTCCTCGTTGCAGCCCCGGAAGACCCACGTGTCGCTGACGGCTCTGGGGACCGGTGCTGGGGGCCAGCCTCGGGGCCTGCAGGTGGAGGGCGAGCTGGAGGAGCTGACGCGCGACAGGGTGTCGTACCAGAAGCGGGGGACCTTCCTGCTTAGGTACCTGCAGCCCCTTCCCCCAGGCCGAGTCCCCTTAGGTGCGGTGCCTGCCCGAGCCTCCGCTCTCCAGCCTGAGGGTCACCGGGGGAACCTGGTGTCCAGTGCTGCCTGGAGAGGCCCACGCTGACCCGCAGGGCCTGGCAGAACACAGTGCTCGAGACAAGCTGCCCGCCTTGGAAGCCCCCCGTGTCCCTAGCCCCTTGCATGCATGCGCTGCGATGGGAGCAGAAATCAGAGGCTTGTTGCCCTGGCCTGGAAGCCAGCAGACCTGGCTTGGACCCCAGGCTGAGTATTGACCAGCTGGATGAGCGTAGTCATCTATTGTCAAAACAACAGTAATAGCCAAAAAGTAACGGCAGCTGTCCTTTGCAAAGGTCTCAGTCATTTTTTTAATTTCATTTATATTTATCGGGCACCTGCTATGAGCTAGGTACTTTTCTGGGCATGTGGGAGACAGAAGAGAATAACAAGGACAGGAATCCCGGCCCTCGGAAAGCTTGTATTCGCTGCACACACGTTATCGCTAACCATCCCAACCACCGTGTGCGATGGGTGTGGTTATTTTAGCCCCCATTTTACAGATGGGAAAACTGAGGAACAGAGAAGCCGATCAAGTCCTTTGCTGTCTGAGGTCACACAGCTAGTGAAAGGCAGAGCCTGGACTCCAGACCCCATGTGCTGCCTGTCCCTTGGGTGTCTGCTGCCACATGGTGCTGATGACCCCAGCTGAGCCCAGCTCCCGGTGTTGTTGCGAGGGCACGGCGAGATGGTGAACGGGTGTCCATTGGCAAATGGTGACACGGAGGACTGACGTGTGGCCTGATGTTCCTGTCGTCCCTGTCGCAAAGTCTTAACTCTGCAAGACAGTGACAAGCCCAGGCTGAGCCCCTAGGGCACAGCTGTCCCCCGACCCCGCCAGCTCTTTAACGGTGTCGCCCGTTTCCCCTCTCCACGCCAGGCACCCCTGGACTCCGCGCATCCCGCAGAGCATCCTCGTGCAGGAGACCTTCACGGCGGAGAAGCTGCACCAGCGGTACTCCCTGGAGACCAGGGTTGTCCTGGATGGCCGAGCAGAGACCATGCAGACCATCGTCCTGGGCTATGAGGCGGGACGCCCCTATGTGAGCGGGCTCCAGGGCGCAGCTGGGGAGGGGCCTGAGCGCGGGAGGGAGGTCCCCACCCGCCCCGTCTCTGCCTGTGCGCACATGTATGGCTGTCCCTCGCAGGTCTGTGCGGGCCTGACCCACCCATACAGCGGCTCGGCCGTGCCCGGGAGCCTGGAAGGGTGCGCGGTTGCTTGGAATCCACACGCCGTAAGTGGGAAAACCCCAGAGACCTTTCCGCCCCGGCGGTCCCCCATTCAAGCTGCCGTCATCTCTCCACGGGATGAACGAAACGCTCTCCTGCCTGAGTTTTCTGTTCCACTCTGTCCCTGCTGTTCCAGTCTACTTGACAGCCAAGGGGGCCTTTCCACCATGCCGACAGAATCACGTCACTCCATTGCTTAAAAATCCTCGGAGCCTCTCTTGGGATACAAACCCCAGTCCTGACCCTCTGGCCTGGCTGACCCTCTAGCCTCACCGGAGACGCGTGTTCACCTCACCGAGCCTCCTTCGTTTCCTTGCCTGGTTCCCTCCTGCCCCAGGACCTTTGTACTCTGTGCCCAGAGCTGTCACTCTCTACTCAGCTTTCCCTCCCTCCCTCATCATCTTCTGGGGTTCAGCTCCAGCATCATCTCTTCTGAGGAGCTTTCCCTGACCCCCAGCCCACCTCACACCCCATTACACCTCCTCCGTACCCCGTACCACTTGCTTCTGGCACCTGTCACGAACCCCAGTTCTGTCTTGGTGTGGTTCTTTGGCCAGTCGCTGTCCCCTCTGCCAGTCTGTAGGATCCGTGATGGGTACTGTGTCTGCTGTATTTCCCATGGTGCCCACGGGGCCTGGCGCATAGTAGGCGCTTCACGAATAGTTGTCACCTCAGTGTTATTGAAAATCCATGACGTCCCCAACCCAGGGCAGGGCGGACTAACTCCTTCTGTGAAGGACTAGATAACTGTTTCAGCCTTTGCAGGCCCTGCGGTCTTGGTCGCAGCTACTCGACTCTAGAAACACCCAGAAAATACGCAAATGAATGGGCGTCGCTGTGCTCCGATAACACTCTGCATGGGATGTGTGTGTCCCCCGGGTTCACATGTCGAGGCCCTAACGTGATGGCATCTGGAGGCGTGGGGTCTTTGGAGGTGATTGGGTCCTGAGGGTGGAGCCCCCACGATGAGATCAGTGTTCTTGGAAGAAGAGGAAGAGAGCGAACCCTTTCTCCCTCCGCCACGTGGGGACAGCGAGAAGACGGCCGCCCGCCAACGGGGAGGCAGGCCCTCACCGGGACCGACCGTGCCGGCGCCCTGACCCCGGGCTTCCGGCCTCCAGAACCGTGAGAGATAAACGTCTGTTGTTGAAACTGCCCAGTCTCGGGGGCTTTTGTGATAGCAGCCTGAACCAAGATGACCCTATTTACAAAAACAGGCTGTGTTCGCCCTCGGGCTGTAGTTTCCTGAGCCCTGACTTGGAGGGTCTCCCTGTGAGTCTTCCTGGGGGTGCAACTCGTTTTTGCCTGTGTGTTTTTAGCAAATTAGCTCATGTCTGCATCTCAGTTTTGTTTATAAAATGGAGACGGCGTGCTTATTTCTCACTTGGTGGCTGTGAGAATCGAAGCATAATGTCATCATCTCTCGTGAGTCCTTAAGACACGCTTCCCAGGCCCTCCTCCACGTCTCCTTCCTGACCCCACGAGGAGCAGAAGCTCCTGGAGATAGCCCATTCTCCAGCAAGCATGTATTGAGCGCCGACTGAGTGCCAGTTCCCGGACAAGGAACGCGGTGGTGGTTTCTTGCTCGCAGTTTATGAACTATCTGTTGGCAGGAGGGTGAAGCCGGGCCACCTGTCCTTCTGGGGCCTCGCTTCCCTGGCGGTTAGACGGGCTGCGAATGGCTGCCAGAGGGTTGGGAGCTCAAGTCCTTGAGGGGAAACAAGGCAGGCCGACACCCCAAACACCTGCAGAAATGTTTCCCAGTAGTGTTGACTGTTTTTAAACCGGAGATTGCAGAATGGCGCCCTGGGCCCCACGCAACCTGCAGGTGTGTTTGGTTTGGCCTGCTTCGCATGTACATTTAAAAAAAATTAGTTGTCAGCAATAAAATCAGAAGATTTGGGATAAAACCCAGATTTCTGGTTCTAATTAAAAAAAAAAAAAAACTCGGAAGATCTGATACACTGAGCCTAAAATCTCATCTGACAACAACAGGCTAGAACCAAGGAGATGGGGGCCTTTCCATTTGGTTTAATTTGGCTGCTGTTCTTTTTAAAACCATATTTTTGTTTAATGACACCCATTTTTCTGTTCTCTGGGATCTTTATTCCTCCTCCATCTTGGTTCTAAAATAAAGCCATGTATTCTTTTAAAGATGTACACCAGTAATAAAAATTCTGCGGGGGCCGGCCCCGTGGCCGAGTGGTTAGGTTTGCGCGCTCCGCGTCGGCGGCCCAGGGTTTCGCTGGTTCGGATCCTGGGCGCGGACATGGCACCACTCGTCAGGCCACGTTGAGGCGGCATCCCACATGCCACAACTAGAAGGACCTGCAACTAAGATATACAACTATGTACTGGGGGGGGATTTGGGAAGATAAAGCAGAAAGAAAAAAAAAAGATTGGCAACAGTTGTTAGCTCAGGTGCCAATCTTTAAAAAAAAGAAAAAAATTCTGTGACCAGACATTTTTAACTTCTCAGCCAACACAGGTGGGAAAAGATGGCAACCTGCTATGTGTACTTGGCACGTGGCTGAAGCTCCATGGTTGCTGAGTGAATAAGTGGTTAACGAGGTGTATGAGTTTCTTATGGCTGCTATAACAAATGACTACGAACTTTGTGGCTTAAAACAACACAGGTTTATCTTACCCTTCTGGAGATCAGAAGTCGAAAATGGTTTTCACTTGGCTAAGATCAAGGTGTTGGCAAGGTTACATTCCTTCTAGAGGCGCCAAGGGGAGAATCCACTTCCTTGCCTTTTGTAGCTTCTAAGAGCTACCCACGTTTCTTGGTTCCTGGTCCTGCTCTCCATCTTCAAAGCCAGCAGAGCAGCGTCTTCCACTTTCTCTCTGACTCTGCCCTCCCGCCTCCCTCCTGTGAGAACCAGGCAGTTACCTTGGGCCCCCTGCATAATCCAGGATAATCTCCCCATCTCAAGGCCCTTAACTACACAGCCCCTTTTGCCCTGAAAGGTAATGTATTTACAGGTTCCAGGGTTAGGACGTGGACACTTTGGGAGCGTGGGTACCATCCTGCCCGCCTCACTAGGAATAAAACATCCTTCCACCTCAGCATGGCTTTGGCGTCGGGGTTTGAGGCTGTAACTAGCGATTCTGCATTCGTCCAGATATTTATTGAGCACATACTATGCGCCAGGACCTGTGCTGAGTGTCAGGAATACAGCAGTGAACAGAACAGGCTCCTACCGGGGCACCCCCTCTGAATGGGACACAGGCCCTCGAGTTTGCCCCCTCGAGCCCACCCCACTGACCCTGCGCGTGGGCCCTGGAGTTTGCTGTCCCTGTTTGAAAGACCCCGTGTGCCTGTGCTCCCACTTCCCGCCCTGTGCGTGAAACAGTCTGGACTGTGCTTTAAGCCGTCCGTCTTGGGACCACTTTCTTCTGACTGCCGGGTTCCCAGGGTGACTTCTGCAGGCCCTTGGAGTGGGGAAGTAACCTCTCTCAGGGCCGCCGGTTCTTGTACACCCAGGCGAAGAACAGGGAGTTCGAGGCCACTTTGAAAGTCGACCAGAAAGTTGTGCTGCATCTAAAGGGTCTGCACTGTGACAGATCTCAGCGTGGGGCCATCCGGCACCGCCTGGCCCTGGACGCCGCCCACTCCTCCCAGGTAGGGCCCCCGGGTTGGGCAAACACTGGTCTGTGGCCTCCAAGCGGAGCTCAGCTGTGGCGAGAGTAAAGGATGCTGTCTGCTTCTTCCCAGCTGAGGTTCCCCCAGGCCCTGAGTTTGGATGGGGACATTGTCTTCAGGTGGAGTCCCCAGGGAGCGTTCGATGGCAGCGTGGACGCAAGGGCTGACGTCAACCACAACAGCACATCCCAGGTCTGGAGGCTGAGTTCTGCCTCCTTGCTGAGGGAGGAGGGGTTTTAATCTTAGAGTGCAGGTGTCCTGTATGGGATGGCCGAGGAAGAGGCAGGGGCCCTCGAAGGCTGACAGCACAGCTCTTATTTTGGCAGTACGCGTGTGGTTAGTCAGGATGCCCCAACTGTTGTTAAAAGTTTGCTTGACTGTGAAAGTTTAATCCCCGATTATGTCATAGTTCAGAGTGGCTCTGCTCCATGCAGTCACTCACGGACCCAGGCTCCCTCCACCTTGTGGCTCTGCCCCAGCCGATGCATGGGAGAGAGAGGGTGAGAATTATGCAGGAGGTTTCCATGGACCAGGTTCATAAGTAGTTCGTGCCACTCCTGGCCAAGATTCCATTGGTCAGAACTCATCACATGACCCCACTCAGCTGCAGAGGAGGCTGGGAAATGTAGTTTCAGCTGCAGAGGAGGCTGGGAAATGTAGTTT